>NW_027309858.1:300000-600000 GCF_047496795.1 Chiloscyllium punctatum
GATATAGCCAATCTTGGTTTCATCTTTCTAACCACACCTTCCATAATTATCATCTGAATCATTTCTATAAATGACAAACAAAAATGGATTGAGCATAAGTCCCTGTGGAACACCACTGTGCACGGTGTCACAAAGCTTGTCCCTTTTCACTGAAAGTTTCCTTTTCTCAAAGATACTGTATTATTGATTTTTTTTTCAGAGGTATCGTAAGTAGCTCTAAGCTCCAAGGTGACTGGTTTGGTCCAGAGATTAAACGGTGTTGTGATCAAAGGTGTAATGAAAGGGGAGTGGTCAGCTGTCTCGGTGAGCTGTTCAGTCCAGATGGAGTTCAGCTGTGTGGACAATCTCTCTCTCTCTCTCTCCCTCTCTCTCTCTCTCTCTCTCTCCTTGTGCCCTTCTAACTTCAACCGGTTAGCAGATGTTCCACCTTTCCAGTTTTTAATGCGGGTTTGCTTATTGGGACTGGTGTGTACGTTCAGAACAGCTAATTAAGTCTAGTTTGAATAGACTGAGTTCTGTAGGGTTGTTTATTCTGTTCTTTGTGTTTCATTGTGTAATTTTGTGAATTACATTTTGGCTATATTAAAACATGATAGTCAACCTAGCTAGGTTACTCTGGGTAATTTTCACTGTGCAATTATTGAAACAAATTGCATTTTTAAGCAGGTCTCTCCTGCCTGCTTAAGAACGTTTTGAGTGAGCTGGCCTAGAACAAAACATCAGGCCTCCAGTCTGAAAAATAGTCGTCCTCAATAATGCTGTCTCCTGCTATTAGGCAAACACACACACAGGTACACAGAACCACACGCACACACACACACACAGATACAGACACATACACAGAGACACACACAGGCAGACAGACACACACACAGACACATGCACACACTCAGACACATGCACAGAGACACACACAGGCAGACAGACACACATACACAGATATATTTCATAATATGATTCAATATAATGATTGAATAACGACCTTTTCTGGATAATGACTCCTTGATCAACAACCATACTGCAAATATTTAAAACGTGAAGAGACATGCGTGGAGAAAGAGCTGAAGGTGATTTATCAGCAGATGGTGACGTTTCCCATGTGCACTGCGTTAAATCCCAGGAAAATAGATGTGGAGCTGGTTTCATGTTATGCAGTTTGTTGCAAACTCGCAAAGGTCATTGTAATAATCAAAAAAAAAGCTTGGTCGCATAGGACCGTCTGAATATTGTATTCAATTTCAGTCTGAGCATCTTTCAGATGAAATGGTGTGCTGTTGAAAAACACAAAAAAAGACAGAGTAAAGTTTTTGGAGGAGATAAGAAAGCATGAAGTACACCTGACATCATGTGAATGTGGTCAAATCTTTAAAGTAGGTGTTGCGTCTCCAAGTGACGATTCAATTGCTACTCATTTGGATGTAACTTCTGTCTGCAGTTATGTTTGGACATCAGCCCCATTTTCAATGCTTCACCTTGAATAATACGCTGCACCTTTCAAGTCCATGAACTCAATCTTATTCAGTTGTGCGTGTTCGTGAAATGCCTTTGTGACTGAAAAAAAAACAAATTCGAAATTAATCCACACCCATACTTTTCCTTTCTTTCAATGATAAATTCCCTCCTTGTATGTCAGTTCGTGCGTCTTTTAAAACACTGTGAGATCAGAAATCTACGTTTTATTTTCGGAAATTCATCCAGGATTTCAATAACTTTATTGAATGGAAGAAACTCTCATCCAATCTTTCCTTAATCATTCACTAGTGGTTTTGAAGCCCTAACTGAATTGGTAGGTTCACTCGAAAGAGGGACCTTCCCCGATTTAGTCACTTCAAACCTCACATTATGTGAAAATCTCTTTTGTTTCCGTTTAAGATTGCGTGTTTCTGGTGCAGCAATTCCACATTTCGTGAATAAACTCCTTCATTCTCTATCATACCGATGAAACCATTTATATCCTTGCTGATGATTTTATGTCTCAGTAAACCCCGTCCCCGGGATTCCTAATATCTTGCTGTCCAGGAAGCAGCGTTTGTGCCCTTTATAAACTTTCACGTGTCTTTGGTGGAGAACGAGGTCAAGGATTACACTGAGGGTGACCGATTTCACAGTTATGCAATGAACTCTTTGCTTTTTAAATACGATTACACTAAATCTCCATGACCTGAGTGAGTCTCAGCTATTTCTAAAGGTAACTGAAGTTCAAATACATCATGGTAGGCCTATAGATATTCCAGTGCAGACTAGTTCTGGACAGTAAATATCATTACCAAAGGCCACCATAGATCTGAATTCAATACTTTTCACACAGTAATTATCGTAACTATTGTGTATCGTATTTCTGTGCTCTTGCCCACTTTGTCCATCACTACATGTGTCCTTGTATTGAGTTCTACTGAATGATTAATTTGTGAATGGAGACTTTCCCTTCACCTCTTATTCGAAACTCCATGGATCATTGAATAATTGTACTCATATGCTTGCAGAGGACAGTCCTGCCATTGCAAGGATGAATCAGTGAACTTTCCCCCGTATCCTCGAAGGCAAGGATTTCCTTCTACAGTTTAGGAGATCATTACAGCACTGAATCCCATGTGTGTGTTCATTAAAACTAAAACAGTTGCAGAAAGACTAAGATTTTCAGACTAAGATTTTGCAATCTGCTTGCATTGCTTGTACCAAAAGTTACATTCCACATTGTGCTATGTTTGTGAATGATAGCATTTTCTGAATCTTCAGCAATGATATTTAAATTTTGTCAGAACACTATCATTCACTGTTCTCTCTTTCCCTTCCGGTTCCCATTTTGATATCCTGTATTTTCTCAGTTTATCTTACTTTTTCAACAATTCAAACAATCTCGCTTCTGATTACCAATCTGAGAGAGTACCATAAACATGTCAATTTATCTGCAATGCAGATGTAGGGCGCGGTGACCAAGTGGAAAGGCATTGGTCACATGAACTAAGTAGCAGTAGCGGGGTGGTGGTGTTTATCGCATCCCCGCGGACTGAGCCGTCTCCATTGGTAGATCATCACACATTAACAGTGAAGATCTTTTGATGTCATCCTCGAAGGTACATGCTACAAAAAGCCGAAGACTGCGGGAAACTGTTGTGGTCAGCGCTAACACAGAGGCCTAGGGGAAACTGGTGGACCCATAAACCAGAAATTAATGGATTAAAAGATTATTCTTTTGCGAAGAATACGATTGAGACCATCATCTTAACACCTCCTGGGGAGAAAATGGACGTGGGTGAGCGGACATTCTCAAATGGTTCCAGCATTTACAATCTTGGTCCGTGTGACAACAAAAGCAGAAACCTGGAATTGTTTATCTTGCTACTGAAAAATCGGTTAGTAAATTTTGAAGAGCTTAGATATTTCTTCCTGGTGTTCATGAAATGAGCAAGAGCAGAGGAGGGTTCCCTGAGTATGGTCTGGCTTCTGGGTTATGGACCCAGGGCCCTCTACTGTGATATTCTCCTCACATGATCTGAACACACACAAATAAATGACTCAGTGACAAGGTCTGCTGAATCGGATTCTGTGGAGAACAGAAGTCGATTGAATGAAAAGAGCCATAAGAGTGCGAATGGAGCAAATTATTTTCCAGACTCGAGGAGAGTGCATCGTGCTGTTTCCAGGTGTCAATATCTGTACAAGTACACTGAATCAGCCTAGGGTGTTATTGTACTGCATCTTTTGTATAACGGTGCAAAAGCACGAAACTTTTGTATAGGGGGACAACTTCAAAATCCTCAATGAGGCAAAACACACAAATGTGGTAAACAACAGAGTAACCACACAAACTGGTGTTACGTCATGTGGTAAGCTTTCCTGCTCAAATTTCGCTCAAAATCGCATTCCTGAGTATCAGATTCGAACAGTGAATGGTGTATGTCAATACGAACTGCTCTGATCTCACAACTTCAGCATTTCACACGCCCCCTTAAGTCCGTCTGCCAATTGTAATTGATCACTCATTGTGTTACTTCTACACACGTAGAGAAGAAATTACTTTAAGAACAACAGCCATGTATGTGACTGGGATCTGACACCTGCGACTCCACTTTCAAGGAGCTAAGAACCTGGACCTTACCATTAAGTGCATAAGTCCTGCTAAGGTTTGCTTTCTCAAAATGCATCACCTCGCATTAATCTGAATTAAACTCCATCACTTTTCTTTAATCATTTTTAGTTAGCTTATCAGAATGCCCAACTGTGTTAATCAGAATCACCTCACTCCAGCTATACATTAAACCAATTGTTTTAGTTCCCGTTGTTGTGCTACTTCTGTCACAATGTATTTTACCTAATTCTACTTAATATTATTCTACTGTCACTATTAGGTATTCTACTGCCACCTGTGCTACAATGATCTTCCATCCCAGACTAACCTGTCATGATAAGATATTCAGCTACCCCATCTGTCACAATGTTTTCCTGTCCAAAGCTGACTCAACTAACCGCTGATTATGTATATAATGTCATATCCTGCTACAAGCGTCTCAAGCAGGCTGACTCGACTATCAATAAATTATTTAAAGTCATGCCCTTCCTATGTATTGTCACGACTTGTCCCAACCTACCATGATGATATTTAGTAGGGAGTCTGACTTGACTAATTGTTTTTATCTCAGCCTGCCATTGTAACCTTTCAGCCTCAGTCTGACTCTGCTAATTGGTGTAGGAGCATTCCACTATTCCTATCCCATCCTGCCACAGCGGCCCCATCCTGCCCCAGTGATCTTTTGACGCGTGTGGCATTCCGCAGACCCCTTGTAACAGATTGCACACAGTTTCCGTGCCTTTCCCCTTCCCATGCTTTCATGCTCTGTATTTTCTGTACCGTGTTCGGATATTTCATCAGACATCTGTTTATCTTCACCCCATTTTCCAGTACTGGTCCTTATCCATGTGTGCTCTACCTTCTCAAGTATTCGGCTAAATACTCCTGAAATGTTTTCATGACTCAAAGCTTTACCACACGTTCAAACAGTGAGTTCCAATTATACAATACTCTCAGAGTGAAAACGTTCTTCCTATATCTCCTATGAGCACCCTCTCTCTTGCGTTTAACGGAGATCCCTGGTTGTTAACTCTTCCCATAAGAAGTTTGTTCCTATCACACATACCGGTCCCCTTAATGTGCACCTTAATCACTTCCTCACTCGCCTTCTCCGCTCCCAGATAAAGAGCCTGAGCAGAGCTCGTCTATCTTCGCCATAGCGATAGTGTCGTGCTGGAAAAGTATAGCAGGTCAGGCAGCATCCGAGGAGCAGGACAATCGACGTTTCTGACATAAGTCTTTAATCAGGAATGAGTTTTGTGGGTGGGGACTGAGAGATAAATGGGACGGGGTTGGGGTTGAATGCAAGGTAGCTGGGAAAGCGAATGGTGGATGGAGCCGGGGAGAAGGTGATAAGTCAGAGGGCGAGAGATGAAGTTGGCAGACTAGTGAACAAAGAAGAACAAAGAACATAGAAAATTTACAGCCCAGGAACAGGCCCTTCGGACGTCGAAGGCTGAGCTGATCCAAATCCACTGTCTAACCCTATCCATCAATTGCTAAGCATCTGTATCCTTCTGCATCCCACTGACTCATGCATCAGTGCAGATGCATCTGAAATGAATCTACTGTGATTGCCTCTACCTCTTCTGGCAACACGTTCCAGGCACCTACCACCCTCAGTGTAAAATGCTTCCAACGTCTATCTCTCTTAAACTTTTCACCTTTCACCTCGAACGCGTGACCTCTCAGCAGTGAATCCCTCACCCTGGGAAAAAGCTTACCTCTATCCACCCTGACTATACCCTTCATGATTCTGTAGACGTCGATCAGGTCCCCCTCAATCTCTTTTTTTAATGAAAATAACGTAACCAACTCAACCTCTCTTCTGAGCTAGCATCTTCCATACCAGGCAACATCCTCATAAACCTTCTCTGCACCCTCTCCTAAACGTCCATATCGTTTTGGTAATTTGGTGACAAGAACTGTACACAGCATTCTAAATGCGGTTGAACCAAAATATTGTATTTTTTAGCATGACCTGTCAGCTCTTACAATCAATGCCCCGTCCGGTGAAAGCAAGCATGCCATTTGCCTTCTTGTCCACTCGATCCAGCTGTGCAGCCACCTTCAGGGTACAAAGAACCTGAACACCCAGATCTCTCTGCTCATCAACTTTACCCAAGGCTCTTCCGTTTACAGTATGCTTGTCTCTAGAATTAGACTTCCCAAAATGCATCACCTCACATTTGCCTGGATTCAACTCCATCTGCCACTTCTCCGCTCAACTCTCCTGTCTATCTATATTCTCCTTCAGTCCTTGACAGTCCCTATGCTTTTTGCTACTCCACCAATCCATGTGTCATCTGCAAATGTAATGGCGATATTTGGACTAGCAACTCTTGGAGACTGGAGCATTGCAACTGCTGGTAATTAAATTCAATGAATAAAATCTGGAATATAAACCGTCTCAGAGGAAGAGTGGCAAAAAGTTTTAATTTGTTGAAAACCCATTCATTTATGTCCCTTCAAAAGGGAAATCTGCCTTCCATAAAGAGACCTGCCAACATATAACTCCACACCCACAATAGTACGGTTCACCCCTAAATTCCCTCTGACTCAGTTCAAGGAGAGTTAAGGATGAATAACAACTGTTGTTCAGACTATGATGGCCACACTTCTGGGGAGAATAAGGAAGGATAAAAAAGATACACGGATGACGGAGAAAATTGGGAGTCGTCTCAGCATGGTCTCAAATTCAGCTGATTATCCACACGAAATAGACACAAGGATACCCACGCCTCCATGAAGTCAGGTCCATGGGGGCGGGGTCTGTAGGAAGGGATTCAATTACCCGCTGAAATGTAAACTCACTTCCTCAGTCACAATGTGGGCAGTTCATTCACCACTCCCACATGTGAGAAAGAATCATTCAGGAGACCAACGTGCAGAATTGCCATCAGGATTACAAATGATAGCAAGAGTACGATTCTGCTGTTATTGCACGTGTTCATCCCATCCAGCAATGAACTGGATGCCTGATTCCAGTGGAGTACCACTGTTTCCTGATGTAGATCAATAATTCAAACTTAGTTGTCGGAGTCATGTTTAGAGGTTTACACACGATGCAACAATTGGTCGTGTAGGTGACTGTGATGAATAATACCAGGGACGCAGGGATGTATCAATCAGGTGGAAAGGAAAAAACGGAGAATGGAATTGAATCCAGACCAGTAAGTGGTAATGAATTTGTGGAGTTGAAACAATAACAGTGAGGATTCTGAGTGGTGAACAGGAACAAAGAGATCTTGGAGAAGATGTTCACTGATCTCTGAAGATTGTTGGACAGGGAGATCAGTTGTTCGAGAGGCTTTTGGATATTTTCTATTGTTGACCACAGTCTGAGAATGATATTCGATCTTTAGTAACCGCCAGTTTAGGAAACCCCAAAAGGAATGAGCACAAGTCTGGTCATTGCAATAATCAATATATTTCAAAATTGTAATATAAAAGGCGGAGGGCTCAAGTATAACTATTTGCCCATCAGGACCGCTTCACCACTCAATGAATTTACCACTGCTTCCTCTCCAAGTCATGCTGGTACGTGCCTTGGAGGGTAATTCATAAATGGTGACGTTTCAGTGCATCTTCAACCTTGTCCTTATGGTCGGTACAGTGTTTGAGCTTTGAAGGTTCAGTCAACAAAGCCTGGTTGACTTATTTCATTGGATCTTCTAGGTGGCGTACTCTGCTGCAATTGTGCCTCAGCAATTAAGGGAATAAATATTCAGGCGTTTTACAATGTACAGTTAGGTGACTGTATTGTCGTGGAGGGTGTCCTGGTCCTTCAGTGATATTGCAGCGGCACCCACCGAGGCACATGGAGAGAGTCCTGTTAAACATCTAACGTGTGCGTTGCGGACGATGTAGGCTTCACGGAAACAAGAGTTGAGTTAATAATCAAACAAAAACGACCGACAGACATGTTTTTGTCATCAATTCTTTTATATGGGTGGTCAGGTTCCAATTCTCCTAAATACTAGCTCTCAGGACGATTACACGTAGGAATTCAGTTACAATGAAGCCATTGAATGTCAATCGAATATGATTAGATTATCATTTGTCAGAGTTATCATTGCTGTATTTGGTCCTTCTGTGGATCAATCCGATTACAATCGCTTTCTGATTTCAAGTTCCAATTCCCATCTGCACCTGATATTTCAACCCGTTTCCTCACATAAATGTCTCCACATGCTTTCATTATATGTAAGGACGCTGCAGAGGACAGCACAGATTTACGAGGATGTTGCCAACTCTGTATAAAATGGAGCTTCGTGAAATGATTGGTTAGGCTGGGATTATTCTCCTCGAAACAAAGGAAGTGGAGGGGAGCTCTATAATCACATAATAACATTTATAAACGTTCAATATTCGTGGAATCTTGACAGGGTAGATACGGGCGGGTGGTTTGCCTTAGGCTGTGAGGAGAGCACCAGAGGACAAAATCTCAGAATTTCATCTTGCCCTTTTAATTCAGAATTGAGGAGTAATTTCTTTGCTCAGGGGCCAAACAATCTGTGCCATCTGTGCTGTTGGGTATTTCCAAACTGTGCTAGATAGTTAATCAGAAAGGTGATGAAAATTTGTCGAGTTAAGCGAGCAGAAAGGAGTTACAGATTATTGGGGCGGCACGGTGGTTCAATGGTTAGCACTGCTACCTCACAGCACCAGGGTCCCAGGTTTAACTCTAGCCTCGGGCAGCTGTCACTGTGGACTTTGCACATCATTCCCGCTTTTTCGTGGGTTTCCTCCCACAGTCCAAAGATGCGCAGGTCAGGTGACTTGGCTGTGTTAAATTGCGTGTAGTCAGAGGGGAATGGGTCTGGGTGGGTTACTCTTCGCAGGGTTGGTGTGGACTTGTTGGGCCGAAGGGCCTGTTTCCATGCTGTAGAGAATCTAATCTAGATCAATCATGAGTTCGTTGAATGTTGGGGCAGACCTCATGGGCTGAATGGCAAACTTCCATTTGTTTAACATTTGGTCGAACGCTTTATTTTATTCATAAGTTCAGAATTGTGGGGGTATGGGATGAAGTGATAGAAAAGGTTTATTAAACAGATGAGACATATCAGGAACAAGATTCATAAATTCAGGAAGACGAAAAGTGCTGTGACATGGGGACAACAAATGACAGTGGGCACAGCACAGGTGGCTGTATACAGAAGCTGTGAATGCTGAAGAAAGTTGGTAGACCTTAGACAGTTGGCAAGTCAGTGATCACGCTGGATGATGGATCGTTGTATGATTCACACACAGCAGAAATTGGTGAAAGAATGAAAGGTTCGTTTCAGTGGAGAAGTTTTCTGCGATTCCAATTCCGAGTGACTATTTGAAATACTGATCAGATCATTGTGTGAAGTGTTAGGTTAAAATACTCATGAACAACCCCACTGGATAAACTTGTGCTCCCGATCTCTTGTTACTTGTTTCTCTTTCTTTCGATGCAAATTCATAGAAAGACAAGATGGAATGTGGGGCAGAAAGAAAAATGCGTTCATTCTCATTCCACGAATTTAATGTACAATTAAATAGAATGACTGCTCTCACTCTTAATTTCGACTTTAATGTGGTGTCGATTTTTCCTGAATCTTCCGTGCAGTGAAGGGGAAGAACAAGATTCTCGATCCAGTGTATACCAGAGTGTGAGGTGCAAAGAAAAACTGCTGGAGTGGTGCGTAAAGTTAGCAACTAGAGTGCGACTCGAACTCGTGAATGCGGAGCACAGCGGTATAATAACATAACACCATAATCATTCAGTCTCCTCTGCACATTTTGCGGCGGGGTGACGTGTCACCTCATCAGGGTACATGTGGTGAAAGTAAAGAATGAGAAATTTGCAGAGCGGACTCAAATCCACACCATTGTGTTTCTGCTTGCATCAGAATTATAATAACAGCAAATTCCAATAAATAGCCATGTTCGTCACAATGAATAGCTGTCATTGATACATTCTGATCAGAACGGTGTCAGGATGAAACAGAGAACAAGAATTTTCCGTCATATTCACACCTACATTTGACGCATAATTTCTTCAGTCACTTTCTCTCTCACATGAAGAAGGAGCCATGGAGAGGGAATTAAAGGCGATGTTGTGGCTCAATGGCCTTTCTCATATGGCTGAACCTGAATCGGATTAAGTCACAAGAAACGCTGTTTTGTTCGTTTCATTTTAATTATGCTGAAACCTCACAATGTTCATTGTAATAATCGGAAGTGAATTCGATTTATCTCATTGGAACGATTGATGTTGTATTCAAACTTGCTCCGACTATATTTCAGCTTAAGGAAAATACTGCTTAGAACATCAGAGTGTTAAAATGCAAAAGAAAACCCACCAGTTTTGTTGCTCGTTGCTTTGGCAGATTTCACCGAGTATAAAATGGACCAAACATCATGGTGTTTGTCCTCACAGCTTTAACGCATGTGATTAAAGCAGGACGTCGATCTCAACTGGTCACTTCTTATTCATTATGTAATATCATCCCTTCACAATAAGAAAAATCCACTCAGTTCCATTTACAGTGCTTCAGGTAGAATATTATGCGAAATCTTTCAAAATCCAGAGTTTTTGGAACCGAATCTTATTCAGCTGCACACGTTTACGAAATTTCTTTACATTTAAAGCCAACCCACTTAGATATTGTTTCCCTGCAACTTCCGACCGACTACGCTCCATCCCTACACCTTTACCGAGACACACGCTGTCGCCCTCTTGTGAAATTTATTCCTTGTATGTCACCAAATGTGCCTTTCCAAATATTTTGAAAAACAGATTATCGGAGTGACAGCGATTCTGCTCTCATCATTTCTTTGTCCTTCAAAGGTTTTATCAAAGGGTTTGAATGTCTGACGTCTAGATGTTTACTCACTTGAAATAGGGAATTTTCCACCTATTTACTCTGTCCAAATATTTCATAACATGAAAAACCCCCAATTAAGTCTTTCTTGGTTCAGGGATAACTGTTCTAAATTTTCGAAGATAACAAGTGAATAAAATCTCATCCTCAGTACACCCCGTCAGCATCGACTCTAGTTGCTTTAACCCCAGTAAACACTATCATTACCCTCTCCGATAGAATCACAGAATCCTACAGTACAGAAAGAGTATTTCAATCAATCAAGCCGGTTTCGACTTTCTGAAGAGCATCTCACCAAGACCTAGTTCTCCTCCCTATTCCCGTATATTTCAGCAGAAGAAGCGGCAACCCTCCCCCTTATGATGTCAAATAAACCTGTTGGACTATAGCCTGGCGTCCTGTGACTTCTGACCTTGTCCCCGCGTTACCCATGGGTAATTCACTTAATTTACTGATTCACTCCCTGGATACGAGAGGGCAATTTAACTTGACGAATCAACATAGCCCTCAGACCGAACAGCAGTGCGAATTACTGATCCAACGTTCCATTATAGTGAGCAAAACCTGAATCATTTTTAATGGCTTTAAACCCTGGTAACTCAGCCACATCAAAGCAAATCAACCCAAATTCAACACTTCAATCCGGAACAAGTCTGCCAAATGTTTTGTTTTCTTTCCAACACTGTAACAAGGTGCAATTTGCAGAAGTCACATGTTTGCACTTTCACTGACACTCTGCCTCCCTGAGATCTGCAGCCCTTTCCCACACTGATTCAGGCAGCACTGTCCTTCCTGTGACATGCCCCATCGAGAATGGAAGGACAGGTATCAATACCCGCACTTGGGAATGGAGCGACAGTTTTAAAATATTTACACTGTCCCCAGTGGAGACTTGAGTCCTGTGACAGACGTGGACACGAACCACTATACTACCGAGGACAAGAGTGTCAAAGGAGGCCCTCCAACCAATTGTGGTGACACTTGTCAAAAGCAACTACCTAATGAACTGAATCCCATTTCACAATGTTTATCCCACAGCCTTATATGTCTTGGCATCACAAGTTCACATCTGAATGTTTATTCAGGTTCTAAGGGTTTCTGCCATTCTGAACAATGCAGGCAGTGTATTCCAAATTCCAACCACCCACTGGCTTATAAAGCACTTTTGCACATCTTCTCAAACCATTCTTCCTTTCTTCGTAAATCTCTGCCCCCTGCTAATTGATCCCTTCATCAATGGAAAACTCGTTCAGTCAACCCTGTCCATACCCTAACCCAATCATGTCTCCTCTAAATCTCCTTTACACTGCGACAAACACTACACTATGTCCTGTCTTTCTTCACAACTGAAACTCTTCATCCCAAACAGTATCCCGGTAAATATCTCCTGCGATTTTCTCAGTGTGATCACATCCCTGTGACTTGCAAAACTGCAATCAACACTCTTGCTTGAGCCTAATGAGCATTTGTTTTAAAATTTCTGGATTAGTATGAGGGCGATTCTGGCTATGCCGAATTTATAACCCATTCTGAATTGCTCAGGGGGCAATTGAGACTCAACCATATTGTTCTGAGTCTGAAGTCACATGCAGGCCAGACCAAGTAAGGACAGCAGATTCCTTCCTGAAATGACATCAGTGAACCAAATGGTTTTTTATTCAACAATTGACAATGGATCTATAGTAATCATTCGATTCTTCATTGCAGATATTTGCTGAATCCAAATTTTACAATCTGGCATGGGGGGATTCAAACCCGAGTACCCAGACTATTACCTCGGTCTCTGGATTATCAGTCCTATGAAATTACCACAAGACCATCACAGAAAACCACAAAAGCTGATCTTTTCCAATAAAATGTCTTTTCACCAAAACTGCTCTGGGTATTTTCCATGAGCCTGATGTTCCAATTGTCTCTGATCTATGTCAGTAAATGCTGCTACATGGCGATTGATTTCACAACCCCGGTATCCAAATGGATCGATTTGTTTGAAGGCCCCGATGTGGAGTTGGGGCGCGTTCACCCAACAACAGTGACCGCAGCAGCAGCACAGACAGAACAGTGTGAATGTGAAAGAGAGTGATAGATTGTGCATTACCTCAGAGAAATGGGAGGAGGGACGGAAAGGAGGTTTAATGATCGTGGGTAGAAGGGAAATCTCCGACAACGGGTGTGTTTCAATCCTGATATAAGACACGCAGATTTGTAAGGGAGCGGAATTTGAAGGTAAAATAATTAATTTCTTAGCATGTGTCACAAAAAGGACAACGGAGAGAACACTTCGTGCCGTGATTTGGTTTCAAATCGAGGTTGCTGTGATCAAAATGCAAAATACCGACAACCACGATCACCACAGAACAGGATGTTTGCAAGCATCAGTAAGTATACTAGCAGAGGAAATGTTCGGAAGAACAGCAAATGTACAATATCAGTACTCAGCGAACAGTGACAGATTTGTGGGAACTGAGAATGAGCTGAATCTTTCAGTTCGATGTCCTCAGAGGCTGTAGAGATCACTTGAATAAGAATGTTGAAAGATGAGATTGATCGATTTCGACAAGAAATCAAAGACTCGGGGGACAGGACAGGATATTGTTGAAATGCATGCTTCAATAGCATTTTAGCTTAACATCGGCACAGCCGCCCAGATCCAACCGGAAATAGGGATGGGAATCAGTGTGCAGAGTTACCTTTGATGCAATAGGTGAGCGTGTGATGGTATAGAGGCTCAAGAAATTCCTCGGTTGAATGTGCTCATGCTCAAAGGAATGGTTGTCCCCGTTTATACTATCATAGCGATTTCCGGTGCATCTTTCTAAGACAGCTGAGTGGCACAAGTGGAGCGTGTTGAGCCCTTAACTTTGCAGTGGTGGGTTTAAAAGATGATTTTGCTGTTTGGATCTGTGTTTCCGACACTGGCGGTGGCAGCTACATTTGCTCGCATCAGCTCAGTATCAGTTTCTTTCACACAGTCAAGACTTCAACCTGGAGAAGGTGGTGTTGGGGTGATATTTTAAACTAGTTATCCTTGGGGGTTGGGACACGGAAACGGTGATGTTTACATTTGACAAAAAAACGTGAAATACAAGCCTGACCTCAGGAACAGAGATCATGACTTTAATTTCCTGCAATCCCTTTCATTCATGTCCCCTATGCAGGGGATTCCACCATCTTCACCCAGTCCTGCGTACGAGAAACTCCAAGACCAGAAAAGCATGAGCTGACCCTTAATTCAAGAAGCTGCACCGCGTGGGGAAGCAGTCTAATCGGCCCTTCCAGTCCACATGGTTCATCGGAAGCGCATCCCACCAGACCCCCAGGGTATACCCTGTCCCATAAGCCTGTATTTCCATTGTTGATCCCTGTAACCTGCACATCTTCGGTCAGAGGGAGAAATAAAAACGCAAACACACAGAGAATGTGCAGACTGCCCACTGACAGATAGCCGAGGCTGAGATCCCACCCGGGTGTGTCGTGTAGCCAGACAGCAACGAACGAGAGGCGAAGGGTAAATGTTGTCCTGACTAGTGATACTCACACCCTGTGGGTGAATGAAGAATGAAAACACATTCACAATATGGAAAACAGGATTTGTATCTATGTGGACACAAGTTGAAAGGATCGTTCACCCTGTGTAGAGAAAAGGACACTGATATCACAGAGAAAGCAGGGCAATTCGCGAACTACTGGAAGGGATTCAATTAACCACAGAAATGGAAACTCATTTAATCAGTAACACTGTGGAGAGACCGTTCACCAGTCCCGTGTGTGGGAAGGGATCACTGAGCAAAACAACCTCCGGAGACTCCAGCAGGATTACATATCCCATCAGGTGTTCGATTATGCTGTCAATGCTGCTGTTAATCCCAACCAGCTATTTGCTCCATAGTGTTAATCATAGAGTCATACAGCATGAAAATAGGCCCGTCAGTGCAACCAATCCATGCTGAAAATACTGCCAAAACAATCTAGTCCCATCTGCCGCCTCCTCTACCCGATGAGTGATTACAATACCCTTGTAGTTTTATTACTCTGTTGTAAATCCAAAAAAAAGGTAATATTTTGGGGACAAATAGTTCAGGTCCTGGCATGACAGATGGTGAAGTTTGAATTCACTGAGTACTTGGAGTTGCAGAGTATTGTGATGACCTGAATCAGTTGTGTGGAAAGTCCCATCTGATTCACTCATGCCAGTTCAGGAAGCAACCTGCCATATTCATCTGTTCTGTCCCACAGGAGACTCCAGATGGATAATACCGTGGTTGACTCTTAAATGCCCTCTGGGATATAACTGACGTACTCGGCATGAATAAATTTATTTTAAAAATCCCACTTTCCCATTCATGTTTGGAATGTATTGTCCATTAAATGTTGCAAACGTACCCTCATCCATCACTTCCTCAGCAAGTTAATTACACACGTAAATCACCGTCCCGAAAAAAATGCCGCACATGTCTTTTTTTAAAAAAAATCTCTCTCTTTTAATCTTAAACATATGCCCTCTCGTCTTGTCATTCCCCTCCAGTGAAAAGGCCGCCATCATTAACTCTAAACTTGCCTCTCAATAATTCATAAACTTCCGTCAGGTCGCCGCTCAAACCCCAAGCCTAGAGTGTAAACAGTCTCAACTAGGAGAAAGTGAGAACTGCAGATGAGAGATCAGAGTCGAGAGTGTTGTGCTGGGAAAGCACAGCAGATCAGGCAGCATATGAGGAGCAGGAGAATCGACGTTTCGAGGAAGAGCCTGATGAACGACACTTGCGCGAAAAAATGTATATTCTCCTGCTCCTGGGAAGCTGCCTTACCTGTTGTGGTTTTCCAGCACCCCGATCTCGAATCTGAAAACAGTCTCAGCCTATCTAGCCTTTCATTATAACTCAAACCTTCCACAGGCAACAAGCGTGTATACCTTTTGTGAACCTCCTCCAGCTGAATAATATCATTCCTACGACTGGGCGACCAGAACTGGACATAATATTCCAGAAGAGGCCTCATCAATGTCCTGCAAAACTTCAACATAACGTCCCAACTGCTATACACAAAGAACTGAGCAATGAAGGGAAGTAGGTTAAATGCCTTTGAACCATCTTGTCTGTTGGTAATGCAAATTATAAGGAATTATTTACCTGCACACCGAGCTTCCGTGCTCTCCAACATATGCAAAGCCATACTCTTGTTGTGTAACAAAATGAAATACCTTCCATTTATCCAGATTGAACTCCATGTTACATTTTTCAGTACAACGTCTCATTGGATTAAGACCCTTTTGAAACTTAGATAATCTTCTCCACTGTCTACAATTCTGGTATCGCCTGCAAACCTAAGCAGCATGCCTGCTGTTAGTTCCACTGTTTTCTCATATAGATCAATGATCAATATTTACTTGTAGTGGCCGTGATTTAACAGTGTGCAGATCATACAACAATTAGTCATGCAATTAACCATGAGGAAGAAAGCCGCAGACTGCAGGGAGATATCAAACAATTGGAAATAAAACTGGTGAAAGCAATTCATTCCAGGGAAGTGGGTGATAGTGAAGCAAAATTAAACTTCAAACCAGCTACTCACGCTCCAGTTGTGGTACTCAGCTGTCTCAGCAAGATGCACTGTAGATTGCTGTTATTATAAACGGGAACAAATTTTCCATTCCGCCTTTGACCAGGAACACTCCCAACCTCAGAATTGCTTGCGCCTCTAAACCATCATAGAAACACCGTGCATTCTCCGGTTGTGTCACTTGAGCCATCGAGTATCTCTGCAAGCTCATTCCCATCTTGATTTCAAGTTGGTTATTCGCGACTGCGCCACTCAGTTCCTCTGATTTTGGGGCTGGGAACTGGGACGATGTGGCAGCAGGGGTTACTGCCTTGTATGGGGAAACTCAAGAAGTAACCGAAGTTAAACTGCATTGCTATTGAAGTATACATTTCAAAAGCTTGGTAACAACAATGACTGCAGATGCTGGAAAGCAGATTCTGGATTAGTGGTGCTGGAAGAGCACAGCAGTTCAGGCAGCATCCGAGGAGCAGTAAAATCGACGTTTCGGGCAAAAGCTCTTTATCACGAATACAAGCAGAGAGCCTGAACTGTTGA
The DNA here is from genome assembly GCF_047496795.1 of Chiloscyllium punctatum. Taxonomy (NCBI): domain Eukaryota; kingdom Metazoa; phylum Chordata; class Chondrichthyes; order Orectolobiformes; family Hemiscylliidae; genus Chiloscyllium; species Chiloscyllium punctatum. Next base: position 317,020 of record NW_027309858.1, read on the forward strand.
GAGATAAGTGAGAGGAGGGTGGGGGTGGGGAAAAAAGTAGCATAGAGTACAATAGTTAAATGGGGGAGGGGATGAAGGTGACAGGTCGGGGGGGGAGGGTGGAATGGATAGGTGAAATAGATGATAGGCTTTTAGGACAAGTCTGGACAAGTCATGGGGACAGTGCTGAGCTGCAAGTTTGGAAATGGGGTGAGGTGGGGAAGGGGAAATTAGGAAACTGTTGAAGTCCACATTGATGCCCTGGGGTTGAAGTGTTCCAAGGCGGAAGATGAGGCGTTCTTCCTCCAGGTGTCTGGTGGTGATGGACCGGCGGTGAAGGAGGCCCAGGACCTCCATGTCTTTGGCAGAGTTGGAGGGAGAGTTGAAATTTTGTGCCACAGGGCTGTGTGGTTGATTGGTGCGGGTGTCCCAGAGATGTTCCCTAAAGCACTCTGCTAGGAGGCGCCCAGTCTTCCCAATGTACAGGAGACTGCACCGGGAGCAGCGGATACAATAAATGATATTGGTGGATGTGCAGGTAACAAAAGCTGCAGTGTCCCCGGAGTCTTTGATGTTTTGGAGAAATCTATTTATCTCAGCCTTCAACACATTAATGATGGAATCAACGCAGCCACTGGGGGGAGACCGAGCTTAAACGGTCAGACCATTCTAAGTTCCCACATATCTGCTCCTGTTCGCTAAGCACTGATATTGTGCATTTGGTGCTCTGCCTAACATTCCTTATAATACTGTACTTATTGCATGAGATTTGTGCGCTTGCCTGTGGGTTGCCATCATCGTGTAGTGGTTAGTGCTCAGCGTTGTGGCCGCAGCAACCTTGGTTCGAATCCGAATCACGGCGCTAGTTGCTCTATGTGTCTCAGTAATTTGTGAAACACAAATGAAACAGTTGTTTTAACGTTTTGATTTTTTCCTTCAAGCTCTGCTCGCTCACATCTCTGTGTTTCATATGTCAGAATTCAAGTCCACCCGTTCTCAGAGATTTCTTCCCTCCTACGATCACTAACCGATCTTTCCATCCCATACCCCCATTTCATTAATTTGGAGATGCCGGTGTTGTACAATGGATTACAAAGTTAAAAATGACCCAACACCAGGTTATGGTCTGACAGGTTTAATTGAAGCACTAGCTTTTGGAGCTCAGCTCTTTCATCATGTGCTTGCGGAGTCATTTCCTATTTCACTAAGGCACTGCAGACTCTAATACAGACTCTCCCATTGATACCGATTAGTCTGTGTGGCTGGGGTCACTGTTGCTGGGTGAACGTGCTCCAACCCCACCATCGGGACCTGCAGACCATTTGATCCATTTGGTTACCACTGTTGTGAGATCAATGCTCATGTAGCAGCTTCTACTGATATGGACCCGATATTATTGGGGGGGGGGGGGTCAAGCTCAGGAAAATAGCACAGACCAGTATTGGGGAAAAGAGATTTAATTGGATCAGATAAGTTTCACTGCTTTTCTGCAATGGCCGAGCGCTCTTACCACTGAACACTGAACTGTTAATTCAGACACCAGGGACCTGGGTTTGACTCTGACCATGCTAGGTGGTAGAATTGGGATTCAATAAATATCTGGAATTACGAATCTAATAACTCCTATAAATCCGCGGCCAATTGTTGAAAACAACAAAACCATCTGACCTCATTTAAGGAATGTAACTGCCACTCTTACATGTTTGAGCCTCCATGTGACTCCAGACTCACTACAATATGGTTGAGTTTCAAATGCCCGCTCTGCAATTAGGGATACCAATCAATACTGCCGACCCAGCGACGACCTCATACTGTAACAGAATAGAAAAAAAGTTCATTCGGCCCTAGCTATATTACTGTGTGCAGTTCTGCAATTCAGAGTACTGCATGGATGTGATCGCACTGGGAACGTTGCAGTAGAGATTCACTGGGATATTGTCTGGGCTGAAGAGTTTCAGTTGTGAGGAGAGATTGGACAGACTGGGGCTGTTTCTCGCCGAGCAGAGGAGATTGGAGAAGACATGACTGAGATGTACTAAATATTGAGGGATATGGATAGGATAGACTGAAAGAAGCGTTTCTTATTGATGGAGAGATCGAACACTGGGGCCAAGAGATTTCGGGAAAAGGCAGAAAGGTTTGAGTAGATTAGCGGAAAGGGTCAGAGAGGCAGAAATCATTCTAACCTGAAAGAAAATCGAGATGTTAAATTGTGATGCCAAAACATGTAAGATTATGGGCTAAACGATGGAAAACTTGATTCAGGTCGTTAAGCAGTTGTGTTGGGCACGTGCGGCCACAACAGGCTGAAGGGCCTCCTTCGATGTTGTCATCCTCCACAGTATCCTGGTTAGTCTCCCCGCCTGTCACAGGGTTCAATTCTCCGCTGGGGAATCGTCAAGGTTTTATACCTGTCGTTCTGTTCCCAGTGAAGGTTATTCATGTCTGGCCTTCCATTCTCGATGGGACATGTCACAGGAAGGACAGTGCTGTCTGAATCAGCTGGGGAAGGACTGCAGCTCCTGGGGAGACAAAGTGTCAGTGAAAGTGCAAACACGTAACTTCTGCAAACTGCACATTGTGTTTGTGTTGTAATGAAAAACATTATATAGAGTTGTTCCTGACTGATATGTTTATTTAAAGCAGGAATCTGAGGAAGAAAACACAGTAACCTCATTCAGATCTGAGTGCAGAAAGATTTCCCGCAGAACTACTGAAGTTGTACAGCGTAGAACCGTGTTTGGATGCATTGAATTCGGGTTGGTGGGCGCAGCTTGCTTTCACTGGGTGGAGTTGCCAGTGTGTGAAGCCATTACACATGATACAGATAGTGTTGAATGTGATGGTACATTTGCTCAGTGGTTTGCACTGTTCTTAGGTCTGTAGGTTAGGTGGATTAGCCATGTTAAATTGCGCTGATGTGTCCAGGGAGTGAATTCAGTAAGTTAAGTGAATTAGCCATGGGTAACGCAGTGATAAGGTCAGCAGACACACGATGCCAGGTTTTCATCCAAAAGATTTATTTGAAATCACAAGTCAGAGGCCTGTGGGGATAGAGACGAGAGCTCGGTCTGGTTGAGATGCTGTTCAGAGTCTCCCTACAGACCCGATTTTCTAAACTGCTCTTTCTGCCTTGTAAGGAATCTGTGATTCTATCAGAGAGGACACTGCCAGCGTTTACTGGGCTGCTAAGACATTAGACACGATGCTGACGGCGTTTAGTGGGGATGGAATTTTATTTATTTGTGTGTTGGAAAATTTGAAACTAAACCAAGGAAAACCGAATGGAAGTTTTCCTGATGAATTGAGGTTTGGAGAGAGTAAATAGGTGGTAAATTCACTATTTCACGTTCATACATTTCTGAAAGTCAAGATTTCAAAACCATCGATGTAGGGCAAAGAAATAATGGGAGCAGAATTTCTGTCACTCAGACAATCCGTTTCCAAAATATTTGGAAAGGCACATTTAGAGACACGCAAGCAGTGAGTTTCACCAGGAGAGAGAAATCGTGTGGCCATGCAAAAGTGTAAAGGAGGGTGTAGTGGGTCGAAGGTGCGAGGAAACAATATCTAATTTGGACAACTTCAGATGCAAATAAATATCGGAAACGAATGCAGCTGAGTAAGATTCAGCAAAAAAAAACTCAGAGGTTTTCAAGATTTATATTAATATTCAACATGAAGCATTATAAATGGAACTGAGCAGATTTTGTATATTGTCAAGGAAAGCTATTCCTTAATGAATCAGAAGTGACCCGTCTCTTGGAGTTCGATTTCCTGCTTTAATCCCATGCCTTAAAGATTGGAGGACGATCGCCATGATGTTGGGTTCATTTGACACCCATTGAAATCTGCCAACGTAACTGAGCATCAAAACTGGCATCTTGTTTTGTAGTTCAACCTTCTGTTTTTCTCATCAGTATTTTGTTTAAGCTGAAATAAATTCGGAGCAAAATTGAATACAACATTGAGCGTTCCAATCATTTAAATCCAATTCACTTCCGATCATTGGAATGAACAGAGTGAAGTTGCAGCAAAATTAATAAAATGAAACGAACAAAACTGCATTTCCGGGAATTTTACCCAGTTCAGGTTCAGCCATATGAGAAAGACCATCGAGCTAAACCATCACCTTCATTCTCTCTACGTATATACTTCCTCACGTGCGATAGAAACTGTCTGAAGAAATTATGCGTCAAGACGAAATGTGCGTGTGAACATGACGGGAATTTCATGCTTGCTGGGTCATTCTGAGACAGTTCCGACTCGAAATAAATCAAGGACAAGGTTTTCCTTCCAAGGACGAGGTCAATCCCTTGGATTTTGCTGGTATTATTATTCTGCTGAAAGCAGAAACATAATGGTGTGAATTCGATTCCTGTCAGGGAATTTCTCATCCCCGAGGTACACCATATGTGATCTTGACGGGTTCACATGTGAGCCCCTTTGCAATGGGCTGAAGTGGCCCAGAGGTTAAGGCGACGGGTTGCTCTTCCATTGCCCATGTGTGGATTTGAATCCTTTTCTGGCTGTTACTTACATCAGAAGTAGCTGTGGTTTCCCTTTGTGCCTCGCATCTTTAGGATACTGTGGGTGGAGAATCTTGCTCTTGCCCTTCATTGCACCAGAGATTTGTGATAAATCGATACCTCATCAAAGTCAAAGTAAAGCAATTTGTTTTGTTGTTCGTTACATTGGGATAATGAAAAGGAGTGCAAACGTTTATTTTTTCCTTTCATTCCATCTTGACTTTCTATGACTTTACATCGAATGAAAGTGAAACAAATAAGGAGAGATCGGGTGCAATAGTTTGTCCAGTGGGCTTCTGAATTTTAATGTAATGCTCCACACAAAGTTCTGATCAATATTTTAAACAGTCGATTGAATTCGAACCGCAGGAAACTTTTCCAATGAAACGAATCTTTCATTCTTTCACAACCTTTTGCTGTGTGAATCATACCGCGATCCATCATCCAGCGTGATCACCAAGTTGGCAACAATATTGGATCCAGCAATTTTCTTTAGCAATCACAACATCTGCACATACCCATCTGCGGTGTGCCCAGTGTCATTTGTTGTGTCCAGGCCACAGCACATTTCTTGTTCATGACCTTATGAGCTTAGTTCCTGATCTGTCTGATCAGTTTGAGAAACAATTTCTATCATTTCATCCCATCCCCTCAGAATTTTAAAGGTATCAATAAAATAAGGCGTCAGACCAAATGGTGCAGGATTGGAAGTCGGCCATTCAGCCCATCGAGTCTGCTCCACCATTCAATGAACTCATGGCTGATCTGATAATCCTCAACTCCATTCTCCAGCATTGCCTCGACAAAGCTTCATCATCTTTCTGGTTAAATATCTGTCTGGCACAGTTTGAAAATACACAACAACTCAGCCTCAACAACGATTTCGGCAAGGAGTTCCACCGATTCATTAACCCCTGAGCAAAGAAATTACCCCTCATTTCTGAATTAAATAGGCAATATCTAATTCTGACTTCATGTCCTCTGGTACTCTCCTCATACCAGAGGGTGAATCACCTGCCCGTAACTACCCTGTCAAGATCCCATGAATATTGAACGTTCATAAATATTATTATGTGATTATAGAGCTCCCCTCCCTCTCCTTTGTTTCAAGGAGAATAATCCCAGCCGAACCAATCATTCCACGAAGCTCCATTTTCTCCAGTGTTGACAACATGTTCATTAATCTCTGCTGTCCCCTGCAGCGTCCTTACATATTATTAAGGCAGGTGGAGACATTTATGGGAAGAAACGGTTGAACGTTCAAGCCCAGACGGCAATTGGATTTGAAATCAGACAGCGACTGGAATCAGACTGGTCCACACAAGGACGAAATAGAGTAATGATCACTCTGACAAATGCGAATCTAATCATATCTCATTGACATTCAATAACTTTACTGTAAACAAATTACTCCGTGTAATCGTCCACAGAGCTATTATTTCGGGGAAAAAGCTTATAGAAACTGGCTACATAAACACTTTGACAACAATAACATGTTCTTGAGACATTTCTTGATTATAAACCCAAATCATTGTTCTGTGAATCCTACATCGTTTGCAAGGCACAAATGAGACGTGGAATATAACTCTCTCCATTGAAGTGTAACTTCAATAACACTTAAGGAACTGGACACCGTCCACGACAATGCAGTCACTTGAGTGTACCCTCTTCAACACCTGCAATATTCCTTCCCTTCACCGCTAAGGCACAATTGCAGCAGAGTGCACCAACTATAAGATGCACTGGAGTAAGTCATTCGGGCATTTTTGACAACCTTCAAAGCTCAACAGCTATACTGACTATAAGGACAAGGTTGGAAGATGCAACGAAACGCCACCATTTTCAAGTTACCCTCCAAGGCCCATAGCACCCTGACTTGGAAAGGAATCAGTGAGAAACTCATTGGTGAAATGGTCTTGATGGGCAAAGTGGCATACTTCAGCCTTACATCTTTTATCTGACAATTTTAAGAAAAATGTTGATTTATGCCGTGACCAGACTTGTGCTCAGTCCTTTCGCTGTTCCCTAAACTGGTGGTTGCTAAAGTTCTACTATCATCCACAGCCTGTGGTCAACAATAGAAAATATCCGAAAACCCTCTCAATCAACTGACTCCCCTCAATTAGATTGATGTTGGAGAAGCACAGCAGGTCCGGCAGCATCTGAGGAGCAGGAAAGAATGGACGTTTCTGGCAAAAGCCCTCCATCAGGAATGAGACTGGGAGCACATGGGATCGAGAGATAAATGGGAAGTGGATGGGGCTTGGGAGAAGGTAGCTGAGAGTGCTGAAAGTGGATGCACGCGGGGGTGAACATGATATGTCAGAGAAGTAGGTGGAGTGGATAGATGGGAATGAAGATGCACAGTTGGGGCAAGTCAGGCGGATGGTGTTGAGCTGGAAAGTCGGAACTGGGGTAAGGTAGGGGGAGGGGAAATGAGGCAAAGGGTGAAGTCCAAATTGATGCCATGGGGTTGAAGGGTCCCAAGGCGGATGATGAGGCTTTCTTCCTCCAGGCATCGGGTCGTGAGGCAGTGGCGATACAGGAGGCCCAGGACCTGCATGCCCTCGGGAGAGTGGGAGGGGGAGTTGAAAAGTTTAGCCATGGGGCACAGGGGTGGATTATTTCGGGTATCCTGGAGATATTCTCTGAAATGTTTTGTGAGAACCCATCTCCTCTCTCCAACTTAGAGGAGACCGCATCGGCAGGAACGTATACAAGAAATGGCATGTGTGGAAGTGCAGGAGAAACTTTGATGGATGTGGAAGCCTCCATTAGAGCCTTGGACAGAGGTGAGGAGGTAGATGTGGGTGCAGGTTTTGCAATATCTGCAGTGACAGGGAAATTTATATTTCCATCCCCACCCCTATCCACTTTTCACAAAGACTGTTTCCTCCACGACTACCTAGTCAAGTCCAGGCCCTCCAATGACCCACCCTCCCCTCACGGCACCTTCCCCTGCCACCACAGGAATTGCAAAACCTGCACCCACATCTTCCTTCTTACATCCTTTCAAGGCTCCAATGATCCTTCCACATCCACCAAATGTGCATGTGCACTTCCACACATGTCATTTATTGCATCTGTTGCTCGCGATGCAGTCTCCTCTGCATTGGGGCCAACAGACACATTCTCGGAGAGCGCTTCATAGAACATTTCCAGGGCACCCGCAACATTCAACTCCAATGCCCCATGACCAAAAACATCAATTACCAACCCCCCACCCCCCCGACTCTCCCAAGGACATGCAGTTCCTGGGTCTCCTGCACCGCCGTTCCCTCACCACCAGACGCCAGATCTTCCACCTCGGGACCCTCAACCCCAGGGCATCAACGTGGTCTTCACCAGTATCCTCATCTCCCCACGGCCACATTATACGAGTTCCAACTTTCTAACTTGGCACCATCCTACTGACCTTTCCCACCTGTCTATCTTCCTTTCCACTTAACCGCTCCACCCTCTTCTTCGACCTATCACATTTAACCCCATCTCTATCCACCTCTTGCACTCTCAGTTAAATTCTTTCCAGACTCAGTCCACCCATTTATCTCTCCACCCTCGATGCTCCCAGCTTTATTCCCGATGAAGGGCGTTTGCCCGAAACGTTATTTTTTTCTGCAACTCGGATGCTGCCTGATGTGCTGTGCTTCTTCAGCACCACTCTAATCTTAATTCTGATTTCCAGCACTGGCAGTACGGACTTCAGTCCATCTGATTCCCCTCTCCATTGATCTTGAATAGGCCGTTGCTAAAGTTCCAGCATCATTTCCCTGCTCTTATATATTCCCACCTGCTGTCAAGAACAGAAAGTATCTCCAACCCATCGAGACCACTTGATCCCTTGTCCAATCACCTTCAAACATTCGTGAATGCCTACTCCAATTTCTCTTTTGTTACTGTTAACAGTCACACTTTTATCATTGTTCCTCCCCAAATTCATTATCACCCACTTCACTGGATTGAATTCCTTTCAGCAGATTTTCTTGCCAATTGTTTCCAATCTCCCTGCAGTCTATGGCTTTCTTCCTCATGGTTAACTACATGACTAGTTGTTACCGGATTTGCAAACTACTAAATGATGGCCACGACAAATAATTAAAAATCGTTGACCTATATGAGAAAACAATAGAACTCATAGAAGCCATAGCTCATAAGCTTGCAGAGGACAGCAGAATTGGAGACTGTAAAGAAGGTGATCTAAGATTCCAGAAGGATCTTAATCTATTCCGTCTTTGGGCTGAAAAATGTCAGATGAAATTTAATCTGGATAAATGGAAGGTATTACATTTTGCTACATCAAATAAGAGTAGGGCTTATACAATTAATGATCGGGCGTTGCATCGCGTTGTGGAACACGGAGGCCAGGGATGCTAGTACATAATTCATTTTAGTTTGCTTCATATATAGACAGAATGGTTAAAAAAAATGTCATCTTGCCTTCGTTGCTCTGTCCTTTGAGCGTAGGAGTCGGTACGTTATGTTGAAGTTGAATAGGACATTGGGTGATGCGTCTTCTGGAATACTGTGTCCAGTGTTTGTCGCCCAGTAACAGCAAGGAAATTATTCAGCTAGGGTAGGTTTGGAACAGGGATACCAGTGTCTGGCTAGTGGGGAATGTTTGAATTATAACGAAAGGTTGGATAGGCTGAGATTATTTTCACTCGAACACTGAAGTTTGAAAGGCGACCTGATAGAAATTTATAAATTAATGAGAGCTCAGCTCGAGTTAACTTGAACTGTCTTTTCTCCAAGGAGGGGCACATCAAGACGAGACGGCAAATGTTTAAAGTGAAAAGAGGGATTTAAAATAAGACATGAGAGGCTTTTTTCAACAGAGGATGGTTTATGTATGCAATTCACTTCCTGAGGCAGTGATGAATGAATGTACATTTACAATATTTACAAGATATTTCGGTCGATAAATGAAGTGGAATGTTTCAGTGGGATTAACAAAAGCTATTCATTCATGCCTAGTACATAATTTATTGCCCAGAGGGAAGATCAGAATCAACCACGATATTATAGATCTGGAGTCACATACCAGCCAGACCAGATAAGTATGGCAGTTTCCTTTCATATCAGGCATTAGGGAAGCAGATCTACAACAACTGATTCAACATCATCATTCGACTCTAGGTATTTATTTAAATAAAATTCCAGCATCTGCCATGCCAGGGTTTGATCCGGTGTCCAGAATTATATCTGGACATTCATATTAACAATGCAGTAATAATATCACAAGGGCATTATTAAACCTCAGCAGTCACAAGAGCCATTATATGCGACTCGTTTAGTTTGGCGTTATGTTCAGTATGAGCTGGTAGGAGTGAAAGGCCTGTTTGTGAGTCTATGACTTTGACGCTATGAAACTGGCACCTGGTTGGGATTAACAGCAGCGTTAACAGTTTAATTGATCTCTTTCTGGAATATGTAATCTTGCTGGTTACTCTGGAGGTTCTTCTGCTCATTGAGCCCTTCCCATACACGGGACTGATGAACTGTCTGTACCCAATTTGACTGAGTAGATGAGTTTCCACTTCAGCAGGTAAAAAATCCCACATTGCGCTGGTTTCTCTGTGATATCGGTGTCCTTGTATCTACCCAGGATGAACGATTGGTTGAAATCATGCCCACGCAGACATAAGTCCCGTTGTCCATGTTGTGAATGTGTTTTTATTCTTCCTGATACACCTACAGGGTGTGGATGTCGCTGGTCAGGACAGCATTTGTTGTTCATCCTGATTCGCAACTGTCTCGCTGCACGAGAGACATGGATTCGATCCCAGTCTTGTGTGACTGTGTGCAGTTTGCACATTCTCTCTTTGATTGTGTGAGTTTCCTCCCACATACGAAGGTGTGCAAGGTGCTGGGATCAGCCATGGGAAATGAAGGGGAACGGAATAGTTATGGAGTGTGTGTCTGCTAGGATGTTCTTCAGAGAGATGGTGTCGACTGGAAGGGCCGAATGGCCTGCTTTCCCACAGGGTCGTCATTCTCGGATCAAGGGTCAGCTATTTCGTTCAGGTCCTGGAGACACAAGTAGGCAGGATTGGGTAAAGATGGTAGCATCCCCTGTATAAGTAACATGCATGAATGGGATTGCAGGAAATTAAAGGCATGTTCTCTGTTCCTGAGGTCAGGCTTCCATTCCAGGTTTTATTCATCGAACTTTAACATTACCAGTACCGCGTCTGAGTCCCCAAGGATGACTAGTTCAGTCTATAACCACAACACCACCTTCTCCAGGTTGCAGTATTTATTGGGAACAAGAAGCTGATTCTGAGCTGATGCGAACAAAAGCAGATGCCAATGTCAAAACCACTGATCCAAACAGGAAAATGAAATTTCGCACCTTGCCAACCGAAAGTTAAAGTCTCCACACGCTTTGGGTGCGCCAATCGGCTGTCTCAGCAACATGTACTGTTTATGGTCATAATATTATAAATGGGGCAAGTATTCACTTCCGCCCCGCTTTTGACCAGCAGCTGTCCCAACCTCGGAAATACATGCGCCTCTCTCCTGTCATTCCATCCCTTTTTCCAATTGGATCTTCGTCCATGCTTCACAGAGTTTCTCTGATTCCGGGTCTGGAACTGGGATTATGTGTGATTGCCTGTAGCAGTTGGTCCTGCCTTGTGTGGGCAAAGTGATGAAGTAGCCGATGTTCAAATATAATGCTATTGAAGCATACGTTTCAACAATATTCTGCACTCTCCCTAAAGTTTGGAGAGTTTCATTAAGCCCATTCTCCTGTGCTCTCATTCATGGAATCTCCACAGTCTCTGGGGATGCTAAAGTTAAAGATTCGGTTCATTCTGCGTTCCCACATGCCTATCGCTAAGTCCTTATATTGTACATTCTTCCTGACATTTCCTCTGCTACCATCCTGGTTGCAGTTTACAAGTGTGGTCTGTGGAGTGCTGTAACCATTTAGTAGTTCGCCTTCTGCATTGTGATTGCAGCGACCTCGGCTAGAATCCACATCATGGCGGTCAGTTCTCTCAAAGTTTTACTTTTGGTGAAACACGGTCAGAAATTAAACGTTTTTACAAGATAATATTTTCCGAGGTGATGATCTGTTTTCCATCGAATTTTGTTCTCTGATATTTCTGCGTTTCATGTATCAGGATTTAAACCCAAAAGTTCTCGAAGATGTGTCTCCCTCGCACTCTCCCTAACTCTCTTTTCCGTCCCTCATCCCATTTGACTGAGGCATTGCACAATCTAACATACACTTTCACGTTGATACCATCCAGTCTGTGCCGTTGCACTCACTGTTGCCCCAATGTCTTCATTGGCACCTTCAAATCATTCGATCCGTTTGGATATCGTGGCTGTGAGATCAATTATCTTTTAGCAGCTTTTACTGACATGGACCAGAGATTATTGGAGCGTGAGGCTCAATAAAAGGGCATAAGGAATAACTGGGGGAAAGAAACTCTATTGGAAAAGATCCCCCATGAGGGCTTTCTGCGATTGCCTAGTGGAATTATCACTGGATTTTTCACACAGCAAAGTCAGGTAATGTTCTGTGGAGACGGCTTCGATTCCCACCACACCACGACGATGATAGTATGTGAATGCAATAAATGCCTAGAATTAAGAATACGATGTCTGAAAAACCCATCTGTTTCACTGACGTCCTTGAGGGAAGGAAACTCGCGTCCTTATCTGGTGTGGCGTCCACGTGACTCCAAACCGGAAGGCAATAAATGCTGCAGTGCCACCCCCGATGCTGTTACAGAATGGAAATATGTTCATTCGGCTCATTGCTAGAATTGTCCAGGGATGTGATCGCACTGGGAAAGTTGCAGGAGAGATTCACTCGGATAGTGTCTAGGCTGAAGAGTTTCAGTCATGAAGGGAGACAGGACAAACTGGGGTTGTTTGTCACCGTGCAGAGGAGTTTGTGAGGGGTATGGACATGGTAGACTGAAAGAAGGGTTTCCCATCAATGGAAAGAACGATTACAGTGGGGCAGAAATTTAATGAGAAAGACAGAAAGGTTTAAGTAGATGTGTAGAAAAGTGGTATAGGCCGGCGGGTGTTCGAATTTGGAACACACTGTCTGTCAGGGTCAGAGAGGCAGCAACCCTTATAACCTGAAGGAATATGCAGATGTGAATATGATCTGCCAATACCTGGAAGGCTATGGGCTAAAGCATTCAGGTCGTGAAGCAGTTGCTTTTGACAAATGCAACCACAATGGGCTGAAGTGTCTCCTTTGAAACTGTTCTCCTTGCTAGTATAGTGGTTAGTGTCGCCGTATGTCATGCGGGAGTTAAGAACTCAATTCCTGGCTGGGGCACTGTAAATGTTTTAAAACTGTCGCTCCGTTTCCAAGTGCGGGTTATTAATGCCTGTCCTTCCATTCTCCATGGGAAATGTCACAGGAAGGACAGAGCTGTCTGAATCAGCGTGGGGAAGGTCTGCAGCTCCCGGCGAGACAGTGTTAATGAAAGTACAAAAACGTGACTTCCGCAACCTGCACCTTGTGTCTGTACTGGAGTCTAAACCATTTAATAGAAAGAAGGAGGAAGCTGAGGAAGAAACAGGGGAAACCAATTCAGATGTGAGCGCAGAAACATTTTCAACAGCATCATGAGGAAAACTGACAAATGGCTCCGAGAAAGAGTTTGTCTTTCAGGACTGTTCGTTCACAGAGATGTATCTTGTTCCACTCAAGTCCTTAAGAAATTGAATAACAATTTATCTAAGACTTGAAATGTTAGAACACACCAGGCGACGAGTCACGTCTGAAAACTGTGTTTCCAAGCCAAATGTTTGATAACTGATAATGATGCAATAGGCTGAAGGACCATTCGCCATGCTTTTAAAAACTCAAAAACTGTCATTTTTCAACTGAACAAAACAGGCAAAAACAAAGTCATCAAGAAAAGCTCCAAGCATTGCATATGTCGTCCTTGGTGCGAACGTGCTGAAATGCTGCTGTCTCACTGCTATTTCCCAATGTTGATTTCCAGTCAGGGAAAAAAAAAATGCTGTTCCTTATGGAAATCTGAAATTGAACATGAGTTCCTGACATTACAAAACAGCAAAGGTAGCAGTTCTGTCAGAGTCAGTGAGAATTTCATAGAGGAGATGAAATCAAATGCCTTTGCCTGCTGAGACTCAGTACTACAAAATGATCCTTATTGAAACATAGAGGTATTTTCAAGGATTTAATAAGTTGGATGCAGAAAGTTTGGTTCTGTGACCAGAGCACCTCGTATCGAATGACTTGGAGATGCCGGTTTTGGACTGGGGTATGCAAATTTGAAAATCATACAACCCCAGGTTATAGTCCAACAGGTTTAATTGGAAGTACTAGCTTTCGGACCACTGCTCATTCATCAGGTGATTGTGGAGTCCACAGTTGTAAATCACAAAATTTATAGCATATGTTTACAGTGTGATGTAACTGAAATTGTACATTGAAAAATACCTTGATTGTTTGCTAAGTCTCCGATCTGTTAGAATGACCATATTAGCTTCACTTCTTTCATATGCAAAGCGCAAAACATTTTTATTTTAAAATTTCATTCTCAGGTGAAGTTTAACAACTGGTGTTTTGCCCCCCTCTGCTGCTGTCTGTTCCATAATGTTTAGACTGATTCTAATTTATAATAATGAGTTACCAGAGACTTACATGGATTCATGCAGTTTTTGAGCAAAGTACAATGTAACTCTGGAAGTACAATTTCACTCCACAGACGGATGTGTGTGTGTGTGTGTGTGTGTAGGAGGGTCTCTGTTTGTAGATATGGCAATGGGATCACGTGTACTGTGACATGAACCCAATGACCATGGGTACCGAATTTAGCTATCAGTCTCTGCGGGGGCACTTTTAGCTGCTGCCTGTTCCGAAGACCGCCTTGGAGGATTGTCACCCAAAGATCCGCGGTCGAATGTCCTGGGTCACTGAAGTGCTCTCCAACTGAGAAGTGGCACACCTGTCTGTTGATTAATGTGCAGCGCCCATTCCGTTGTGGTCGCCTCTGCTCGGCTTCACCAATGTACCATGTCTTAAGGCATTCTTGCCTGCAGCGTGTTGCTTTTTTTTTAGATTAGAGTCAGTCTCAACATTATGGCAAGGACGCAGCACAAAGGGACTAATCCCTTCAACATATTATCTGTGCTGACACTAATTCGTAAAGTCCACCTGAGAATGTAACTGTTAAAAGAACGTTTTTCGATTTACATCAGAAAGAAATGAACCTTACATAGTCATTCTAACAGATGGAAGACTTAACAAGCAATCAAGGTATTTTTCAATGTATAATTTCAGTGACATTACAATGTAACCTTTCGCTATAAATTCTGTATCTTACCGCTGTGTACTCCACAGCCACCTGATGAAGGAGTTGCTCTCCAAACGCTATTGCTTGCATTAAACCTGTTGGACTATGACCTGGTGTTGTGTGATTTCTAACTTTGTGTTAGAATGCCGATCTCACAATTAAAATAGAGATGAAGAAGCATTTATTCTCTCAGATAGTTCTGTATCAGTGGACTTTCTTGTAGCAGAAGGCTGTTGAGGAAGTGTCATTAGGTGTAATGAGGCTGAGATCGGCAGATCTTCAAGCAGCAAAGACATCAAGCATTATGGGGAAAGGCAAGAAACCGTAGTTCAAGGTTATCAGATCAGATATGAAACCATTCAATAGTGGAGCAGACTTGATGGTCTGAATGGTGACTTTTTGTTCCTAAAATTGCTGGCCTTTATATGAAGCTGCAAAACCGACCTGAGTAAAATGTGCCAAATTTAAAAAAGCGTGGTCCCCCGGAGCACTGAACCGAGGTGAAATGTACAAAGAACAACACACAAAGGGCAGACAATATTGGGTCATTGATCCGTAGTGATCAGTATACCAAGGTAAACAGGAAAACCGATATTCAGTATCTACATTGTACCTGGCTCCACGAGGCATGTAGTTAACTCTCACAAACCACTATTCCCCTTCCGTTTTCCTGACGCCCCCTCCGTTCTTGTTTTAAACTGATTGAACGTCAGGCAATTGCCGATGACATTGCTGATGTGGAACTGCAGCATATAGAACATAGAATATTACAGCGCAGTACAGGCCCTTCGGCCCTCGATGTTGCGCCGCCCTGTCATACTAATCTGACGCCCATCCCATCGACACTATTCCATGTACGTCCATATGCCTCTCCAATGACGATGTAAATGCACTTAATCTTGGCGAATCTACCACCGTTACAGGCAAAGCTTTCCATGCCCTAACTACTTTCTGAGTAAAGAAACTACCTCTGACATCTGTCTTATACCTATCTCCCCTCACTTTAAAGTTATGACCCCTCGTGTTTGCCGTCCCCATTCTTGGAAAAAGACTCTCCCTGTCCACTCTATCTAACCCTCTGATTATCTTCTAAATCTCAATTAAGTCACCTCTCAATCTTCTTCTCTCTAACGAGAACAGCCTGAAGGGCCTCAGTCTTTCCTCGTAATACATTCCTTCCATACCAGGCAACGTGCTAGAATATTCCCTCTGCACCCTTTCCAAAGCGTCAACATCCTTCTGAAAATGCGGTGACCAGAACTGTTCACAATACTTCAAATGTGGCCGTACCAGATCTTTGTACAGCTGCAGCATAACCTTCTGATTCCAGACCTCAATTTCTCTATTAATAAAGGCCAAAACTCTGTTTTCCTTCTTAACAACCCTGTCAATCAGGGTGGCAACTTTCAGGGATCTGTGTACATGGACACCGAGATCTCTCTGCTCGTCTGCACTCCCAAGAATCTTACCGTTAGCCCAGTACTTTGCATTCCGATTACTCCAACCAAAGTGTATCACCTCACGCTTGTCCACATTAAACTCTATTTGCCACCTCTCTTCCCAGCTCTGCATCCTCACTATGTTTCTCTGCAACCTACTACATCCTTCGTCACTATCCACAACTCCACCGACCGTAGTGCTGTCCGCAAATTTACTAACCCACCCTTCTAAGCCCTCATCCAGGTCATTTATAAAAATGACGAATAGCAGTGGACCGAATATCGACCCTTGCGGAATGCCGCTAGTAACTGGACACCAGGATGAACATGTTGCATCAACTGCAACCCTCGGTTGTCTTTCAGCGAGCCAATTACTGATTCAATCTGCTGTGTCTGCCACAATCCCATTGCTAAGCATTTTGTATAACAGCCTACTGTGGGGAACCTTATCGAACACCTTGCTGAAATCCATATACAGCACATCAACCTGCTTCCTCTCATCCACCTGTTTGGTCACTTTGTCAAAAAAATCATAAGTTTCGTTAGGCACAACCTACCCGTTACAAAACCGTGCTGACTGTCCCTGATCAGATTATTCTTTTATAGATGATTAAAAATCCTATCTCTTATAACCTTTTCCAACGCTTTACCAACAACTGAAGTGAGACTCACTGGTCTGTAATTACCAGGGTTGTCTCTACTACCCTTCTTGAACAAGGGATCCACATTTGCTATCCTCCAGTCCTCAGGCACTGCTCCTGTAGATAATGATGATTTCTAGATCAATGGCACAGGCTCGGCGATCTCTTCCTTTGCTTCCCAGAGGATCCTAGGATAGATCCCATCCGGCCCAGAGGACTTCTCTATTTTCACACTCTGCAGTATTTCTAATATCTCTTCCTTGTGAGCCTCAATCTTTTCGAGTCTAGATGCAAGTATCTCTGTATCTTCCTCGTCAACATTTTCTTTTTATATAGTGAACACTGTCGAAAAATATTTATTTAGTGTTTCCCATGTCTCCTCTGACTCCACACACAACTTCCCACCATTATTCTTGATTGGACCTCATTTAACTCTCGTCATTCTTTTATTCTTGACATACCTATGGAAAGCCTGAGGGTTAACCCTGACCCTATCCGCGAACAAATTCTAATATCTCCTCGTGGCTCTCATGTCTCCTCCTGGCTCTTCTGAGCTCTCTCATTAGGTCATGCAGGGAAACGAGTCTGCCTGCTGCACAACATCATTCTGCTTCGAAATATCAGGCAGTATTTCATATTGATAACTGTAAACGTTAACCTTTAACAAGCCATGACAGTGAAATCACTGAATCCTCATCACTATACTACCAGGGATGATTTCTGTCAACATCACCCAGGACACCGTGAGATTCGCCATTCTATTCACCCATCCTTCTGTGCGTGAACCCCTCGGCCCTATTCCAGTCTTGTTGCTTGGTTTACAATACTGAGGATATCCAATCATCTTTGTCTTTCAGTTTCTAAAGGATGAGACCTTCTCTCTGAGCTGGCAATGTGCTTGCTCAGTGGTGATAACACTGTCCTTGTAAGCTAGAAAAGTGCTTGAAATAGGCCATTCCTGTTTTTCATTCCAAGAACTTGGGGCAAAACGTTAGACAGGACAGGAAATAGCGGGCGTGAGCAGTGATCACGTTTGGCAGCAAGAACGGCAGTATAAACGACAGAGTAATGGGGAAACAATGGGTAAGGAACACTGGGACGGGAGGAGATGAATGCTTCCTTTCTTTGCTGTAACCAGACATTGGTGTTGAACTCAGAAATGGGACAACATCAGACAAGTCGGTGAAATCTTACTTTCTGCTTGTTTTCTCCCGAGGCCTGTGTCACACTTGGGGAAATGTGTCTGCGTGCTTCAGTCTATGGGTAAAAATGGGATTCAGTTCCCATCTCAAACTTTAATCCCATTTATTGTGTTTTACGAGATTAAAACGTTCCAAAGAACTTATCATTCAAATGAAACGTCAGAGTTCACAAGGTTACAGACCAAGTGCTGGGAAACGAGATGAAGGGACCCAGATCTGTGCTGTAAACACTCGATAATTCAATCATTTTTGAGGGGAAACATATCTGCAGTGACATAATTCCAAAAACTGTGTTATGAAGAAACGGTGCAACGGCTCCTGCCCTCATCCCTGGTGGTCTAGTGGTTAGTATTCAGCGCTTTAACTGAGTGGCCTGGGTTTCATTACCGTTCAGGAGATCAGAACCTGTTGTTCCTGATGCAGAGAGCGCAGCTCTACCAGGAATCTGTTTCATGCCTTAGATCAGTCAATACCCCAGCTCATCAAAGAAGGGAAAAGTGCCTTCCCTCTCTCTGCACAGTCGGACAGTTAATTTTCATTCTCCTCTGATTCCACTTTCCAAAGAGTTTCAAAATATTGTCAAAACTGAGTCTCAAAATTTCTTTTCTGTGCTTTTCATACATAGGAGCTGTATCAATTGAGTGCATTGGTTTCTGAAAATGAAACGTACCTATGAGCAATGTGTGCGGCTATTCCAGGATTGCCTTCTCTGACAACGGCGGGACATGACTGATGTTGTCTATGATATGGAAGTGCCAGTATTTGAGTTGAGTAGACAAAGTTAAAAATTACACAATATCAGGACAGAGTCCAGCGGGTTTATTAGGAAGCACTAGCTTTCGGATAGACGCTCCTTCATCTGGTGGGTGTTTTTCTGCAGAAACTTGGTGTGTGTGTCAATATGCGCGATCTTTTGGAAGATCATCTGGACTTTAACCGACCGTTCGTGGTGTCGATGGTAGCCATGACGTGGAGGTGTTGGGGTTGGACTGGGGTGGATAAATTTTAAAAATCACACAAAGCCATTTTAGATTCCAACAGTTGACAAACACCTGATGAAGAAGCAGTGCATGGAACACTGGGGCTTGCAAATACGTGTGGTCAATTCAATATGGTGCTGTGTCATTTTTACTCAGATAGCTCTTGGCAATGTTTAACTGGTCGAAGACAGTGAAAGAATTTTCGTTCGTGGAGATGAAAATGTCAAATATTACCCACCTCAGCATAACAAAAATGATTAGGTTGGATGTGTGATGAATCTCCATAATGCGCTTGTGCAAAGTAAAAGTCGAACCTACAACCACCTGATCCGTAGCCAGCTATACGAATGGTTGTACCACTGGTCAGATGCACAGCTGAGATTTTACACGCTGCAGAGCTGTGGTGTTAACAAGGACATGAGCAATAACAGTAACAGTCACAAGGTGAACAAAGAACAAAGATAATCACCATCATTGATTCACTTCAAATTGTCCTAAAAAAAACGACCATTCACAATCTGATCAGCCAATCAATAAGGTCACTGCTGATCTTGGAAATTGCAACTGACTTTGCTGCGTTTTCACCATAATTTGAGGTAAACTCCAGCCTAACATCACATATTCCCATTAATTTTCAACGTAAGATTACGTTAGTGATCTGTCCGTATTTGCAGGAAATAAGTGAAAACGTCCTTCCGGTGATGTAATCCAGTGCAGGGTCGGCCAGAAAAGAAAAGACAAAGACATGAAACATCACTCCCATTTCTCTCTGGGCCAATGCGTTTTCCTGAGTTGAATATTTGCAGGACTTGTCTTTACTATCTAAAGAATTAATTATTTTCCCGGGAAAGATTCTTCATAAATCAATTCACATCTGAGGTGTTGAAACATATTTTACTTTTGATTAAAAGAGTTTAATATCCTTTCCCCCAGACTAATGTCCCAATCCTCCCTCCTCTTCCATTTAAATACAAGCTGTTCCAGGTGATGTTGGAGCTCCCAAGCTGACGTTCCAATGCTCCTTGCTGCTCCATGTCAATAGAAGCAGCTCTACTTGAAGTTGGAGCTCCCAGTCTGATGTCCCAATATTCCCTACTGCATGTCAATAAAAGCGGTCCAGTTGAGGTTGGATCTATCACTCTGATGTCCTAATGCTCCCTGCTGCTACATGTCATTAAAAGCTGCTCCAGCTGAGAGTGGAGCTCCCAGATGGATCTCGCAAAGCTCCCTGCTCCATGCCAACTGAAGTTGCTCCAAATGATGTTAGATCTTGCATTCGGATGTGCCAGTGCTTCCTGCTGCTCCATGTCAATAGAAGCTTCTCCAGGTGTGGTTGGAACTCCCAGATTGATGCGATAATGCTCCCTGGTCCACGTCAAAAGACGCTGCTCCAGATGAGGTGGAAGCTCCCATCCCTGGCAGCTCACATACGTCTTTACCATCATAGAAATACTGCCCACTGAACATTTCCACCATTGGAGCCATTGGTGGAATATCTGCATCATGAGAACCTAATATTATTTTTAGTCACCACCGAATCATTGTTTCCAAAACTCATTCTTTCTTAAACCATAGTTAGCATGTGCACACTGCAGTCAATCCGAAGTAAGGTAATGGTGCTAATTGATCTATGCTGAATAAAAATTACATCCTATTTTTCATGTTGAGTACCTGCTCCTTAGCAAGGACAATGTTTATATTGAAATCACACTTTTATTCCAGGTGAGAGAATGTGGTTTGCATTATTTAAAATGAACTTGTTCACTGTGTAAAATGATCAAATAGATCTCAATTTCAAAACAAAATTGGTAACGTTGTCATCCATCTTGAAATGTGGTGTCTTCTTCTTTCAACCAGACGGGTATTATAATGAAAAGTATATTAATGATATGCGTATAAAGACACTTTAAATCGCAAAGTTTGTGAAGGTTCGTAGCTCAGGTTGAGGTTTATGGTGTAGGTTTGCTCGCTGAGCTGAAGGTTTGATATCCAGACGTTTCATTACCTGGCTAGGTAACATCATCAGTGGCGACCTCCAAGTGAAGCGAAGCTGTTGTCTCTTGCTTTCTATTTAGATCTTTCTCCTGGATGGGGTTCCTGGGGATTGTGGTGATGTCATTTCCGCTTTGTTTTCTGCTGGGTTGATAGATGGCATTTGGATCTATGTGTTTGTATATGGCATTGTGGTTGGGAGTGCCAGGACTCTGAGAATTCTCTGGCATGTCTTTGCTTAGACTGTCCCAGGATCAATGTGTTGGACAAGTCGAACCGGACTACCAAAAATTCATAAACCAGGAGCCCCCTCAGACCCATAGTCTCATTACCCGGAACACCAACTTACAGACTGGACAACGAACGACACGCAAGAGTGAAATACCTCATAGAAGAGTCACAACACTCCATCCACTCCACCCAGGAATTCCTAAAAATCGTCAAAAACACCATAGTAGAGGAAGTGGAAGCAATGATCTCATTCGACATAATAGCACTGTTCACCTTCATCAACATCGACCTGGCAAAGGAAACACTTACCACACTTTTAGAAGAGACCATCACACACACCAACCACCATCAATCACATTACCAACGAAAACATAATGAAGCTAGTGGACCTGTGCCTCACCACCCACTTCACTTTCAACAACATAGTCTACAAACAAACCAACGGCCCACCCATGGGATCTCCGCTATCAGGATTCATAGCAGAAGCGGCAATGCAAAGACGAGAACAAACAGCCCTACCAACAATCAAAGCAAAATGTGGGTCCGCTACGCAGACAACACGTTTGTCATCACAAAATGAAACAAGATAGTCAAGACATTTAACATCATCAACAACACCCTCACAGGCATAAAGTTCACCAAGGAGGAAGAAACCGACAACAAACTCGCATTCCTGAATGTCACAGTAGAAAGAAAGGACAACGGAGGACTACAAACCTGTGCATACAGAAAACCGATAAACACTGACCAAATACTTAACTACACCAGCAACAATCCCAACACACACAAACAAACCTGCGTCAGAATAGTATTCCAATGAGCCACCACACACTGCAGCACAGACGAACTTCGGAAAACAGAGGAGAACCACCTATACAACGTATTCGAGAACAACAGATACTCAAAAAAACAGTCCACAGATTCCTCAAGAACAAACCACGACAAGCAGACCAAACACAGCCAGAAAACATAACCACCTTACCATATATCAAAGAAGTTTCAGACATGGCAGCCAGACTACTAAGACCCCTCTGAATCCTAGAAGCACGCAGACCCACCTACACTCTCAAACAAAAACTAACAAACTTAAAAGACCCAGAACAACCCATAGACAAAACCAACGTCATCTACAAAATTCCATGCAAGGACTGCCACAAACACTAAGTAAGACAACAGAAAGAAAGTTAGCAACCAGGATATACGAACACCAGCTAGCCGAAAAAGACACGACCTTCTCTCCCTCGTAGCCCGACACACGGATTAAAAATACCAATTTCGACTGGGAGACCACATTGATCCTGGGACAGGCTAAGCAAAGACACGCCAGAGAATTCCTAGAGACCTGGCACTCCAACCATAATGCCATAAACAAACACATAGATCTAGATGCCATCTATCAAACCCTCAGAAAACGAACAGGAAATGACATCACCACAAACCCCAGGAACCCCATCGAGGAGAAAGATATAAATAGAAAGCAGGAGACAACAGCTTCGCTTCACTTGGAGGTCGCCACTGATGATGATGTTACCTAGCCAGGTAATGAAACGTCTGGATATCAAACCTACAGCTCAGCAAGCAAACCGACACCCTACATTTTAAATTATTTTTCATGTTTATGTTGCATGAATCTGCGGTTATTGATCCACTGTTTAGTTTCACTCCCTATAGGTAACATGCTGATTTCTCCAGTTGTTCATAGTTCAATGTGATGCATCCAGTGTGTGCATAACGAGAGGGAGCTTGCTTCCCACATCTTGCGTTTATCTGTGCCTTATGTCCAGCATTCATCAATGGCGAGAGCAAGGGGCGAGGGTGATACCAATTTGCAAGTCTCTCCGTGCCCATGCACGGCACCCACATCGGCAATTCTCCACTGTGCATTTACAGCCAGTTCTCAGTGCCCCTACACCCACGCCCTGCCCCTTTGAAATATCTCCATTATTTTGTGCAGTCTCGCTGTGCTCTTCTCACCAGGATGAATTACTTCTACTCAACCTCCTCCAGATTTCATCTGACAAAACATTCATTAAGATTCCCTTTGCATAAACATGCACTTCGCAGCTCTTGTTCTTTGATTTTCCTGGATGTCTTTCATACGAAAAAACGGTCACAGCAGCTTGACTTGAAAAAGAAAACCACGCTGCTTTTCATTATCCCAATGCAACCGACATTTCAATACAGTTTAGTCAACAGGCTCAAACTATTCTTTGAAAGTTTGTAACAGCTTCGATGCATATAAACTGACCATTGGAGTTCCAATTTCAATACGACAGCTGTGAACACCTGAAAACAGCACCACTGAAATGCCGTTGATGACAGCAACAAGAGTGGGATTCGAGCACAACAGATTAGCAGTCCATCGACTTAACCTCTCGGCCACCTCGTCACAGATGCAGGAAAAGCTATGACCTTATGAATAATTGAATTGCGTAAATTATGCAGAGCAGCAGAGATTTCTCCCCGGTGTTGGTGAAATGATAAATAACACAGTAAGGTTCCAAGACTATGGTCTGATCCCTAGGTTGTTGGGCAAGTAGACTCCCACTGTCACACTATGCACACAGTGATCTGAGCAAAAATGAGAAAATGAATATGTAACAAGGTCTGTTGAATTCTGTGAAGATTTGAAGTCAACGGAATGAAGAACCCGAGACAGCAGGAGGTTTTCTTTCAATAAAGAGTTGGATAGAGCTCTTAAGGATAGTGGAATCAAGGGTCATGGGGATAAGGCAGGAACAGGATACAAATTGAGGATGTTCAGCCATGATCATAATGAATGGTGGTGCTGGCTCGAAGGGCAGAATGGCCTACTTCTGCACCTGCTGTCTATTGTCTATTAAATTGCCTGTGAGGAATTGTTTTCCAGACTGGAGGAGAGTGCATTGTGCTCAATGTCATTATTCGGAGCACCGAACTTCCGCTCAGATGTTTTTGACACGCACTTGTGTACAGAACAGACAATTTCAAAATTCAAAATAAGGCTAAACTGACAATTGAAGGCAACAATGCAAAAACCTTGATCTGTATCATTTTCCTGGGCCGTGCGACACCAAGTCACTGTATGATCACAGCAACACAGTGAGCAAGTGTCAGAAGGAAAATGAGTGCAGTACCAGAGCGCATACTGGGAGCAGCACGTGACACACGGGGAAGTGCATTTTCCACAACAGGAACACTTCCCAAACAGCGGACTGCGGTGGAAGAATTCAGAGGGGGTTTACACTTTGAAGTTTGATGCCAGAGACACAATGGAGACCTGTCATTGAGTTTGTTCAAGATGAAGATTTTAAGATTTCTACAGATGCAAAACAAAATAGAAAGCTCATGGGTTAGTGAAGGCAAAAGATGAAATTGTACATTTCATCAATCTATGCATATTACAATGAGTACCTCACCACGTTCCTCACGCGGGGACAGAACCACTGAAAATGATCATATAATCCCCTTAACTAGCCATGGAATCAGAGAAACTCGGTTTCCCAAACGTTAAGGTAAAACCAGGAATGTGGAGGTAAGCATTAATGTGTTGCTCATGTTCTGAAGGTGACCAGTGCACGGTATCTCTGTTTCAGTATAGTGGGGTGTGCTGTGCCGAAGTTTTCAGTTTGAGCTTCACATGGAGCAGCTTCAATTTATCGTCGGGTTGAGGGATACAGACAGAAGTTGATATTGAGCAAAGCCAAGTTTATGGGAAAATACCCGTGTTTGTGGATTGAGAAGCGATCTTTTCTGGGTAATGAATTTTTGATCAACAAACATACTGCAAGTATCTAAAACGTGAAGAGACATATGTGGAGAGAGAGCCGAAGGTGATTTTCCAGCAGATGGATAACGTTTCCCATGTGCACTACGTTAAATTCCAGGAAAATAGATGTTGAACTGGTTTCATGTTGCACGGTTTGTTGCAAACTCACAAAGGTTATTGCAATAATAAACAAAAAATCACATAGGACCGTTTGAATATTGTATTGAACTGAATTTTGGTCTGAGCATATTTTATCTTCAATGACGTGCTGCAGAGAAGTACCGGGGGTTAACAATACAAAAGGACAGAGTCTTCTTGGTGGATTTCTTGGGTGGAGTTAAGAATGTACGAAATGTACATAACATCATGTGAATGTGGTCAAATCTTTAAAGTAGGTTTTGCGTCTCCAAGTGACGATTCAATTCCTACTCATTAGGATAAACCTTCTGTCTGCAGATATTTTACGACATCAGCTCCATTTACAGAGATTCATCTTGAATAATACGCCACACCTTACCAATCCACGAACTTGTTATACTCAGTCTTATTCAGTTGTACGTGTTCATGAAATATCTTTGTGTCTGAAGTCAACAAATTCTAAATTGTCACGCAATCACACTGACTTTCACTCAATGGTAAATTCCCTCCTTGTACGTTTGTTCGTGTATCTTTTAAAACACTTTGAAGTCAGCTTCTACGTTTTATTTCTGGAAAGTCGTTCACGATTTAAATAACTCTATTGAGTGGAAGGAACTCTCATCCAAACTTTTCTTAATCATTCACTAATGGTTTTCAAGCTCTAACTAAAGTTATTGATTCCCTGGAAAGACGGACTTTCGCCAATTTATTCATTCAAACCTTTTCATTTTAGAAGAACAAATAAGAATGCGGAATACAGGGTTAATGGTAGGGTTCTTAGTCAGGTGGAGGAACAGAGGGATCTTGGGGTCTATGTACATAGATCTTTGAAAGTTGTCACTCAGGTGGATAGAGTTTGTAAGAAGGCCTATGGAGTATTATCGTTCATTAGCAGAGGGATTGAATTCAAGAGTCGTGAAGTGATGTTGCAGCTGTACAGGACTTTGGTTAGGCCACAGTTGGAGTACTGTGTGCAGTTCTGGTCGCCTCACTTTAGGAAGGATGTGGAAGCTTTGGAGAGGGTGCAGAGGAGATTTACCAGGATGTTGCCTGGAATGGAGAATAGGTCGTATGAGAATAGGTTGAGAGTTCTCGGCCTTTTCTTGTTGGAACGGCGAAGGATGAGGGGTGACTTGATAGAGGTTTATAAGATGATCAGAGGAATAGATAGAGTAGACAGTCAGAAACTTTTCCCCCGGGTACAACAGAGTGTTACAAGGGGACATAAATTTAAGGTGAAGGGTGGAAGGTATAGGGGAGATGTCAGGGGTGGGTTCTTTACCCAGAGAGTGGTGGGGGCATGGAATGCGCTGCCCGTGGGAGTGGTAGAGTCAGAATCATTGGTGACATTTAAGCGGCATTTGGATGGGGACATGGATGGGTGCTTAATCTAGGTTAGAAGTTCGGCACAACATCTTGGTCCGAAGGGCCTGTTCTGTGCTGTATTGTTCTATGTTCTATGTTCTATGCTGTTTGTGCTGGTATAGGTGGAGGGAGTTTTGAGGTGTCTGGAATGAGTCAGGCTACAGTTTTGAATCCGTATAGTATTATTAGTTGCTGAATTCAATACTGAGAGTGGTAATGCCTGAGCCTTATTTGGAGACAGAGCGTGAACCTTGTTCTGGGTTAGGTGCTATAACAGATATACAGCGAGTGTGAGGGAGCAGAGAGTATATGGTAAGTCTTATCCTAACAGAGAGAGGAGGATATTGTTGCTTGTCCAGTATTGTGGGATATTTCTCCAGATCATCTCAGCGTCGAGGTGAGCCTCCCTGAATGTCTTGCCCAGGTCTACCACTAATAACGACACAGACCTGTCCCTCAGCTTCCACAGAATCAGTTTAGGTAGAATTTACAGATAGCAAGAAGAAGCAAATATTGGTGTGTTATATATCGAACCCAAAACAATCGCAGAAAATCGGAGCATCACATGCTCTGGAAATGAGATAGACAAGTATTGTGGATACCGCAGTCTTATTGAATGGTTAACAGCGTTAACTAAGTGACTGCTGAAGCTGTGAAAAAATACGTTCCATAAGTGTATATGATTTGGGTTGAAGAGTATGTTGTGAAGTAAACTAGAGAGCAGGTTATTTCGGATTTGATGTTGTGTGGTCAGAAGGATGAATTATTAACCTTGGTCTGAAGCAGCATTTAAGGAATAATGCCATTTATAAGGTAAAGTTTACAAGGTGTCTGCATACAGTTTAGAATGCTTAAATATTCCAGTCAAACATCATGGAAGACTGGAGGCTAGAGTGTCAAGATATCTTTAGTAAATTGGGAAAGTACAATATAACATTCAGTGGGAGACAAGCAATGGTTGTTCGAGTCACAGAGGCAGACAGCACGGAGACATGCCCTTCAGCCCAAACTGGTCCATTGCAACCAAAATGCCCATCCACGCTAAACCCATTTCCCTGCCATTGTCCCATATCTTTCTAATCCTTTACTATCCATGTATTTGTTCAAATGCTTTTTAAATATTGTTAATGTATCCGCCTCAACCACTTCTCAATCCATGTGCAACAGCCCCTGTGTTAAAAAGTTGTTCCTCAAGTTCCCTTTAATTCTGTCCCCTCTGACCTTAAATTGATGCTCTCTAATCTGTGATTGCCCAACCCTGGGAAAAAAGACTGGGTGCATTCACTCTATCCATGCCTGACATGATCTTATAAACTTCAATATGATCCTCCCTCAGCCTCATGCATACAAAAGTAAAAAGTCCTAGCTTGTCGAACCTCTTTCTGTAACTCGGACCATTGAGACCTTGGCAATATCCTTGTAAATGGTTTCTGCACTCTTTCCAGTTTAATAACATCCTTTCTATAGCAAAGTGAGCAAAACTGAACATAACGTTACCAATAAGGCCTGACGAGCATCCTGTATAACTGCATCATAACTCTCTAATTTCGATACTCAGTGATATAAACCGATTAAAGCCAGTGTGCCAAAAGCTTTCTTCACTGTCTACATCTGAATCAACTTCCAGAGAATCATGCATCTGAATTCCAAGGTTCCTCTGTTCCACTACACTCCTTAGGACCCAACCATTCACCATGAAAATCGAAACTTTATTTGACTTTATAAAATACAAGAACTTACACTGATCTATATTAATATCCATTTGCCATTTCTCAGCCCACTTCTCCAGCTGATCAAAGCACTGCTGTAATTTCTGAAAATTCTGATAACCTTCCTCACTCTCCGTGATGCAGCTTGTTTTAATGCCGTCTTCAAACTTACAAATCATGCCTGTACATTCTCATGTAATATATGTAATATGTAATGGTGTCAGCATCAACCCCTGAGGCATTCCACTATTCACAGGCCTCCAGTCTGACCAGCATGTTTCCAGTATTAATCTCTCCTTCCTACCATCAAGGCAATTTTGTACCTAATTTGCCAGCTCCCCCTCAATTCCATGCGATCTAACCTTCCAGAGGTTCCAGAGTACCATGTGGATACTTACAGAAGGCCTTACTGGAATCAACCTATACTACGTATACCACCCAGACCTCCTCAACGTTGCTGGTCACTTTATCAAAGAACTCCAACAAAATTGTGAGTCACGATCTCTCTTGCACAAACTCCTGTGCTGAATTTGATGAAGGGCTTTTGCCAGAAACATCGATTTTTTTGCTCCTCGGATGTTGCCTGACATGCTCTGCTTTTCCAGCACCATTTTAGTCTTACTCCGAACCATACCCTGCCTTTCAAATGAATGTATATCCAGTCTCTCTAAATCTTCTAAAGTAACCTACCCACTAGATTTTAGGATTACTGGTCTTTAGTTCCCAAGTTTATCTTTGTAGCATTTCTTGAATACGGGCTCAGTATTCGCTATACTCCAGTCGTCCAGGACGGCACTCGTTGGCCAGTGATGATAGAAAAGAGTCAAATAGTGCTCCCGCAATATTTTCTCTATCCCCCTATCCTCCTGCTGTGTTCCTGAATATAACTGGTCAGGACCAGGTGTTTTTAGAAATACTGCAAAGTCTGAAACATACATCTATTTATTTCAGGTGCAAACACCAAAGAGTGAGAAAGTGACTCAGTGATGGTTAACATAACAAATTAGAAAATATATTAATCGTAGGAAGTGACTTCAGAAGAATTCCAGCTATTGTGAAAACCTGAGAATTCTCAGAAATTAACGATACAAAAATGGAAGTCCATGAAACTGAAAAGGAAATCAAAAAGAGAACATACCTGCTAACAAACTGGACCACAAAGACTACATCAATCTGCGATCTACATTTCAAAAGAAACAAAATAAAAGCAAAGTCAAATATGGAAATTTGTAATCGGGAGAGGAGAGGTCCTTGTGCAGAACAGGGAAATGGCCAACAAAATAACCAGTTACATTGCATCTGTCTTCATGGAGAAAGATTCAGAAAATCACCCAGTAATGCCAAGTTATCGTATCGGACTCCTGGAGCTAAAGACAAACTCAATTCATATCAGTAACAAGGTAGTACTTGAACATGTAGCTGGATTGAGCATTGCTAAGTCTGCTGAAACAGATGTACTTCATATGAAAATGCCAGAAATAAATACCAATAGTAGTATTAATTGCACTGTCGATGACTGTGTTTTATTTTCCTATACATTCTGCAGAGACCGGAAACTATTGTGGATAAACTATAGATGAATGGAAGGGATCCAAACAGCTACAAAGGGAAAAAGACATAGTGTGGAGAACTGTAGACCAGGTAACTTGGCATTTGTCGGGAAACTGTTGGAATCTATCACACAGGATGACATTTTTCCTATTTAGAAATTAGCAGCAACAATGGAGAGAATCAGCATGTATTTCTGATAGAGAAATCATACTTGGTAAACTTTGGAATTGCTTGAAGTTGTTTCTTATAGCATAGATAATGGGGAAAGTGTAGAATTGGCATATACTGGATTTTCGGAAGGGTTTCTATAAGATCTCAGTGAGTTCGTAAATGTAATGAATGTGAAGGGTGTTTGGAGGAATATATGTAAGTGGAAAGTTAAAGTTTGGTTCGCCTTCCTTTAAGGGAGCCAGAACATTGATGTAAAGACATGTTGAAACAGTTTCACGGCATGTTGGTGGGACTGTAGCTGGAGTATTGTGCACAGTTTTGGTGACCGAATCACAGAAAGAATATACTGACCTGAGAGGAAGTGCAGTGGGCATTCTCCAGATTAATCCCTCAGATGGTGAGATTGTCTGATGAGGAATCTCGGCCTGTGTTCTCTAGAGTTTCAAAGAATGAGAGGTGGGTCACAGTGAAATTTAGATAATTCACAAAACATTTGACAAGTTGGAAATTAACAGAACGTTTCCCTCGCTGTCTATTCCACATTCAAGGCAAATAATGGCAGGATCTGGGACAGGCCAGTTAAGACTGCAATAAGGAGGAAATTCATCATTTGGATGGGAGTGACTAATACAGGGGCATGGAAACCTACTGGTAGGAAAGATTCGGGAGAATCACCAGATATTCTACAAGTGTCTCGAGCAGAACAGAATAACTAGGGAACAGGTAGGACTTATTAGTGACTTGCCAAGTTGCAACCAAATTAAACTAAGTGTTAGGAGACAGAGGGTGGTGGTAGAGGGCTGTTTGTGTGATTGGAGGCTAGTGTCCAATGGTGCACCACGGGGATAAGTGCTGTGTCTCTTAATATTTGTGATTCGGACGTGTTGGTGTTGGATTGGGGTGGACAAAGCTAAAAATTGCATAACACCAGTTTATACACCAAAAGGTATATTCGGTGGGACTAGCTTTTGAAGTCATTCATCAAAGCGTGCAACCACCTGATGAAGAAGCAGCGTTTTGAAAGCTCGTGTCTCCAAATAAACCTGTTGGACTACAAGCTGATGTTTTCTGATTTTAAACCTTATCATAAAGAATGCAGCTGTGAATATGGACGAGGGGTGGGGAGTGTCTTACGTAAGTTTGTGTTTGATACAAAGATTGGCCGGGTAGTTGGCAGTGAAGAGGAAGGCCTTACGTTGCAGGAAGATACAGATGGAATGGTCAGATGGATGGATCAATGGCAGATGGAATGTAACCCTGATAACTATGAGGTGATGCACTTTGGAAGAAGGAACCCGACAGGCAAGGACTCAATGAATGGCAACACACTAGGAAGCTGAGAGGGTGCTTCTCCACACATCTCTGAATGTGGCTGGACAGGGTAACACACAATTTGATAAAGCGTATGGGAGCGTAAACATCGCCTTCACATATCGAAGCATAGATTATAAGAGCTATGTTGAACTTTCATTAGCTAAGATGGAATATTGTGTGCAATTCTGGGAGCTACATTACAGGAAGGATGTGATTGTACTGGAGGGGGTGCAGAGGAGATTCACCAGGATGTTCCCTGGGATGGAGCGTATCAGCTATGGATAGAGCCTGGATAAGCTCGAATTGTTTACTTTGGTGCAGAGAAAGCTAAGGGGGACCTGAATCAGGAGGATAAGATTACGAGGGATATGGATGGGGTGGATAGACAGCAGCTGGTCCTTTTAATCAAAGGGACACACTTTTGAAGTGAAGGGTTTGAGGCTTAGTGAGGATTTGAGGACTGTTTTTGAAGCAAAGTGTGTTTGGGTCTGGGATGCACTTCGTGAGAGGGAATTGTCATGGTAACCTCAAAACCATTAGAAAATACATGGTTGTGCACTTGAAATGCCATAAGATTCACGGCGACAGGTTTTGTGTTGGAAAGTGGGGCTAATGTAGACCGTGCTGTATTTCTGATAGTACAGAGTCTGTGCTTCTGTGATTATATGGCTGTGGAAGGTCAATCATTCAGCAGCTTAAGATAGGAATTGATGGTTTTCTGAAGAATATCTTATCACAGTGTATATGAGTGAACTTGTAATATCTTCTGAAAATACGCCAATGGCAAAATGAAGAGAAAAAGGTGCAGCTTCCTTACAGTCTGATACCAGATAATTGAGGACAGGTAAATAGCAGATCAATGGAGCAAATACTTCGGTTATGCCTTCACAGAAGAAGAAAAAACAAAAATAACATTTCCTCGCAATACTCGGGAACTTTAGTCTGGAGAGAAAAAAGGAATAGAATGAAATTAGTAACTAAAACATTTTAGAGAAAATATTGGACTGAAATTAATGGGCATAGGCAAAGTCAACAGAGGTTTATGAAATAGGAATCATGTTTGGGAAAATGGCTTTTAGCAAAATTATGGAGAAGGTATCAATGCAATACGATTGGATTTTCAGAAAGATTTTTTGATAAAGCCCCAAGCCTATTGTGCAAATTCGAATCCTATGGGACTGGGGCTAATATATGGTCATGGTTTTAGAATGGGAGAGTTGGCAGGAAACAGTGAGTAGGAATAAAACCATGTTTTTTGAATGGAAGGCTTGGAGGATATAACAAGGATCGAGATTTGGCATCCAACTATTCCAAATACACATCATATCTTTGGTTGAGGGGCTCAATTGCAATATTTCCAAGACTGCTGACAGCTCTAAACGATGTCAGCTTGTGAGTGGATGAGGAGGATGTCAAAAAGGCTCCAAATTGATTGAGACAAGTGGAGTGACTGGCAAATACCTGGCAGATGGAGAGCAATGGCAGAGATGAGAGGTTGTGTACATTGATGGGATCAATTGAATGGCAGCCTATCATTTGAAAAGGGATTGGTTGAAATTTGTTGATATATAAGTGAACTTAAGCTGCATTTTTGTTTATTTTTGTGCAGCATTCCAAGTCCATGTAGGGCAATGAGTTCTGAACACGGAAGTCAATACTGGGAATGGCATTGGCGCGCTGTATACAGTGTACGTAGACCCAGCAAGTAGGGAGCTGCAACATTGAAAAGAATCTGGATCTCCCTGTACACTAGTCACTGAAAGCAATATTGCAGGAGCAGAAAGCAGGTAGGAAGATAAATGGTTTATTCACCTTCATTTCAGGGTGATTTAGAATACAGGAGTAAGGGTCATTTACTGCAACTATACAGGGCCTTGGTGGGACCCCATCTCGAACATTGTGGAGTATTGTGTGCAGTTTTGGTGTCCTTAGCTAATAAAGGGCAAATCTGACATTGAGGGAGTGCAGTGAAGGATGACAGACTGATCTCTGGGATGACAGTTAGTTGTGGGAGCAGAGTTTGGGGTGACTGGGCCTATATTCCATGGGCTTTAGGAAAATGAGTGGAGATATCAGTGAGATATATAAACTCTGACAGGATGTGACAGATTGGAAGCAGGGATGTTAGTTCACTTTATAGAAAATGGTTCGTGAATCACATTGCAGTCAAATCATACTTAATAAACACGTGTTATCAGAGAACTCCCAAAATATTGATGGGCCAAAGGCACTATATTTCATAATGTTTAAACATATTTTGGGATATGAACATTGTGTGGGGAAAACTGCTTTGAGGAGATGTTCGGCCATGAAATAGTATGCGGAAAGCTCAATGTGCTGAATGACCTCCTACTCTCCCGATGTTTCTGTTCAGTCTGTTGGAAAGCTCTGTAAAGGTTGTCATAAGCTCTCAGATGTTAGGAAGGATGTCTATGCAGGGTCGACAGAACTGTGTTTCTCACTCCCTTTTCTGATAACGAGGCTGATGCTAGATGATCTGTCAGGTTTTATCCTTTAAGACCTCAGAGTAGTTTGATACTATTGAGTGTCTCACTTGGCCGATTCAGAGACCATGTTTGTGTATCTGGAGTCACTTTTAGGCCAAGAAAGCACGGGAGATCACTTGGGGAAGGAGACCGATGTTTACAATCAACATTGGACACTATTACTGACACCAGATTTTAGGTATCGAGATTTTATTAATTATTTTTAACTTCCAACAGCTGCCAGATCATTGGCCTGGACTGGATTCGTAAACCAATGATATGTCCACTGCAGCACCATCCCCACATGGGGACCTATCAGAAACCACACTGACCTGATTATTTCGGTGCTCCTTGACAGCTTTATCGAAAAGTATTCCCACCAATTTGTCTGTCGAGATGGGACTGAGAGTGTGGTAATTGGTCAGATTGTAATTATTCTCCTATGCAGGGACTGGATATAGTTGAGTAATTTTCCTCATCGCCAGGGACATGTCAGAGTTGGAGCTGGAATGAAACGTAGGATGGCGTATTTACAGGGGGCAGGGTGGGAAGAGGTGTAATCTAGGTCGCTGTGGGAGTCAGTCGGTTTAGTGTATACGTCCGTGTTGAGTCGGTCGTCCGAGATAGAGATGGAGAGGTCTCGGAAGGGGAGGGAGGAGTCTGAGACTGTCCAGGTAAATTTGAGGTCTGGGTGGAAGGTGTTCGTAAAGTGGATGAACTGTTCAATCTCCTCGTGGGAGCACGAGGTAGCGCCGATACAGTCATCAATGTAGTGGAGGAAAAGGTGGGATTATATTCCCAATTCCTTCGCCTTCACCGCATCTACTCCCAGGAGGACCAATTCGAATACCGAACAATCCACTGGCCTCCTTCTTCAAACACCGCAATTTCCCCTCAGACGTGATTGACGATGCTCTGCACCGCATCTCCTCCACTTCCCGCTCCTCCGCCCTTGAACCCCGCCCCTCCAATCGCCACCAGGACAGAACCCCACTAGTCCTCACCTGCCACCCCACCAACCTCCAGTAACATCGGATCATCCTTCGTCATTTCTGCCACCTCCAAACGGACCCAACCACCAAGGATGTATTTCCCTCCCCACCCCTATCAGCGTTTCGGAAAGACCACTCCTTCCGTGACTCCCTTGTCAGATCCACACACTCCACCTACGCAACCTCCGCTCCCGGCACCTTCCCCTGCAACTGCAAAAAATGAAAAACTTGCGCCCACACCTCCCCCCTCACTTCCCTCCAAGGCCCCAAGGGATCCTTCAATATCCATCAGAAATTCACCTGCACCTCCACACACATCATTTAGTGCATCCACTGCACCCGATGTGGCCTCCTATACATTGGGGAGACAGGCCACCTACTTGCAGAACGTTTCAGACAACACCTCTGGGACACCAGCACCAACCAACCGAACTGGCCCGTGGCTGAACACTTTAACTCCCCCTCCCACTCCGCCAAGGACATGCAGGTCCTTGGCTTCCTCCATTGCCAGACCATAGCGACACGACGCCTGGAGGAAGAGCGACTCACCTTCTGCCTAGGAACCCTCCAACCACAAGGGATGAATGCAGATTTCTCCAGCTTCCTCATTTCCCCTCCACCAACCTTTTCTCAGTCCAAACCCTCAGACTCAGCACCGCTTTCTTGACTTGCAATCTTCTTCTCGACCTCTCCGCCACCACCCCCTCTCCGGCCTATCACCCTCACCTGAACCTCCTTCCACCTATCGCATTCCCAATGCCCCTCTCCCAAGTCCCTCCTCCCTACCTTTTATCTTAGCCTGCTTGGCACACCCTCCTCATTCCTGAAGAAGGGATTATGCCCGGAACGTTGATTCTTCTTCTCCTTTGATGCTGCCTGACCTGCTGCGCTTTTCCAGCAACATATTTTTAAACAACTACCTCATTGTCCACTTTAATTTGAGGAATATCCGAATCAGAATCCTCTGAAGTTGTTTTTTTCCTTCTGTGCCGTAATCATTAACACCTAGTTCTCTGGCTGTCCTTACCTGTCAAAGTACATTTTGAGCATATTCACATGACATACGCTGTGAGATTTCTTTCTGTCTGGAGTCCCTATCATGTAGTTACTCTCACTCAATATCCGTTGTGTTTGATAAGGTCTACTAAACCTTGCTTTTCAAGGTTCACCTACAACTGGAAGTAACAGTAATATCTTATCCCCGATCGCAAAATTGCATTTTTTTATTCCCTGTCCACTTCCTGTTTTATTGTATGTTGCATTTCTTTTAAATGCTGTCGAACCAACTCCCCAGCGCTATTAATCGTTCCTTAAATTTTGAGACCTAGTCCAAATGTGTGGCCTTTGAACTCTAATTTACTATTTTCTCCTTAATCAATTTTAATGGTCCCCTCACTTAATGCCCCAAAAATAATTCCAATGGAACGAATTTGCTCTGTTAATTTGGGGTATCCCTGATCACAAAAAGTGGAAATGGAATTCCCTCACCCTAATCATCTGGATAATCCTGATTATAAGCCCTCAACATGGTATTTAATGTTTAATGTCACCTTTTTAGTGCTCCCTGCAATTGTGGATGGTTTGAAGTAGATTTGAATTGCTTCATTCCTAAGACATTATCGTGATTAATTAGATGTGAACTTTGAACCTTAATCTCACTGTATCTTCATTGGTAGTCCGTATCTATTTTTTAAAAAAGACTAATTCCTTTACAATTCTTTTAGCTGTGATACTGCACCTTGGGATGGCCTCTGGAAATCTAGTCGATGCATCCATTATTGTTAAAAAAATACTGATGCCCAATCTTTTGATTGTGGTCTGGGACCTAGCCAATCATTTAAGACTCTTGTAAAAGGTTCCTTAAATGCCGGAATAGTTAAGAAAGGTGTAGGTTTTATTATCGCTTGTGTTTTTCCAATTACCTGACATGTATGATGCATCTGGAAAAATTCAACTACATCCTGTTGCAGTCCAGGCCAGTAAAATGTCTCTGTATTCAGTCTGTTTTTTCATCACTCCGAACTGATGCACCATTCGCACCACCTCCTTTCTGTAACCTATTGGCAATATGATTTGATGAATCTCTTCCCATTTCTCATCTCCTTGAATATATGATAGTCTCCATTTCCTCATTTGGACATCATTTTTAAGGTAATAAAGCTCAGGGATACATTCAAAATTCCTAACATATGTGCTTTTTGATACAACTGCTTTAAACTTTTATCTTTCTGCTGTGACTCAGTTAGTTTAGCTGAGCAAAAAATATTTACATGATCACCTATTTGCTCCTGTTTTGTCTCAACTTTCTGATGGAACAAAGTATCTGTTCATGCCACTTCAGCTTCCTTATCTTTACATTTTTGGTATTTTCTGTTTCGACTCGTGACATTGGGACTTTGTTACCCACAATCAGGAAAATTTCAAGGATAAGACTCCTACATTGATTCAGTTGCCTGCATATCCACTGGCTTTCCAACGAGAGTAGCAGTAATCCTACCAATGAATCAGCTATATTTTCCGCAAGGACAAGTTGTATTCCTGGAGCTGAGAGTTTGTCCAATACCTCTACCGCAATTTCCCCACACTTTTCTGGACACGCTATGCTCACTTTACATGATTTTGCACCTTTTAACTCATGGTGAATTGCCTTTCGCTGTACCTTGTCTGGAAATATTCCTTCAGGAGTACATATCTCCTTTTCTATTCACAGAGGATCCTGTGTCTCTTAATATTGCATCCTCTTTAACTGCCCTATGTGAATAAACTTTCCCTTTGCAGGTATATTTTATAAGCAGATCTGGTACTCCCTCCGTAACAAACCTCCAATCAGATTATACACTCTGATGCAGCTTTCTAGTTTCCACTGTGCATTCTGTTACCGCTCCATAAAAACTCCCAGATTTATTCCTTTTTCCTACGTCTGTGTTTTTTTTCTGAATCCACCAAAACAGTGATTTCATGTGCCCTAATTTGTTGCAATGAAAACACCGGAGTTTTTAAAAAAATCTTCTCTGCCTCCTTCAAGTATTGCCTTCACCGAGATCTACGTCTCCCTTTCTACGTGGGGATTTCTCTTTGCCCCAATTTTTATCCATCATGGACTGAAATTGACTCTGGAAGCCAAAACAAGTTTTATAACAATAATCACTAGTCATAATCATCAGCCACTTCAGCTACCAGTCTTGCCTTTATTACTCTAGTATCTTCCAAATGAGTTTGCACTATGTGAATGCTTAAACTCCTCCAAAGTAATTGTCTCTCTCAGAGCATTGTAGGTTTGCTCTCTTTTTAAAGCTCTTATCCATCCATCAAAATTACTTTGTTTGATTCTTTCCAACTCAATATGGGTTCGACCAGGATCCTTCCTTAAATTCCTCACGTTGTCTGTTGGCTTTTGGCACGTGCTCATACGTATATTTTCCTCTCCTCATACTCCCCAGATCCCTCCGTTGATAGTGTTGCGCATACCTCACTAGCTCTACCTACAAGTTTTGTCTGGGTCAACAAAACCTACATGGTCACTGCCCACTGAAATTCTTTAGCCACTTCCCTACTCATTAATCTAGGCAAGGTGTGAATATACTGAAACACATTTCTCACCAGGCTTTGGACGACCATGGGTTTACCCATCTTCAGTCTGTTCCTCATGAAGCTTACCTTCAACCTTCATCCTTATCCTTTTCAGCTGACTTTCCATTCTAAGTGTCCACCTCGGAAGCTCAAATGCTCCCTCTTTTTCTTTCTCTCCTGCTGAAGCTATTTATTTTTTTCTCTTTCCTCTGTTAAACCTATTCGTTATCTTTCTTCCTCTTCTGATTTTAGTCGTAGCTCAAACTGCTTCACCTCTGCTTCCAACTCAAGCTGCCTCTTTTGCGATTGAAGTTTAGTCATCTCCACAGATCCTGATGGAGTTTGCAGCAAATTGGAATGCCGAGCTACTGCTGCAATCATCTCATCTTTCCTCACATCAGACGGTGGCTTTAACTCCCTTTGTCTTCTAATTCCCACGGCTTGGACTTATGTGCATTTTGTAAAACCCCCAAGGTCACTTTCTCCACCTCCAAAACAAGCTTGGTTCCAGCAAGAACCATTGCTGTGTGAAGGTCTGTTTACTCACCAAATCAACACACGAAATAAGAGACATAATACCTGCCACTCGCTGTCTAAATCCCGCGAAGGCCCCTAATCTGTTATGGACCAAACCCGAACCCTCAAAACATTTTAAGCAGGTAGCCGGACGGTAAATTTGCTACTTGTTGAAGGTTAGTGTATAGCTGATATTCCCAGAGTGAATTAGCTGGTCAGACTGCCGAGTTTTAAACAAATGACATTTATTTGCCAAATTACCAAATTAGATTAGATTACTTACAGTGTGGAAACAGGCCCTTTGGCCCAACAAGTCCACACCGCCCCGCCGAAGCGTACCCACCCATACCCCTACATCTACATCTACCCCTTACCTAACACTACGGGCAATTTAGCATGGCCAATTCATCTGACCTGCACATCTTTGGACTGTGGGAGGAAACCGGAGCACCCGGAGAAAACCCACGCAGACACAGGGAGAACGTGCAAACTCCACACAGTCAGTCGCCTGAGGCGGGAATTGAACCCGGGTCTCCGGCGCTGTGAGGCAGCAGTGCTAACCACTGTGCCACCGTGCCGCCCATTAAACATAAGGAACCAAAAACAGAATACCTGAATAACGTATCGTATCCGAACCTGACAGTCTATCCCGATTTAAGGATGTTGTTCCAATATACTTGCAACAATTCCAATAAACAAAACGCCTTCGCACCAAGAATAAAACTGACACAACTGCTTACAGGTTAAAATGTCGGAAGTGCAGAAGGAGGCAGAGAGCGTCCAGTGACTCTGACTCAACTAACCCCGAACTGATCCAACCTGTCCAGCTAGGGAGCAGGACAGGTCCTCCTGATTATACAGGGTACTTTCTAAAGATTTGAAAGGCTTCTGGATGAGGCATTATCTGTTAGGTATAAACAAATGGACCACAAAGAACCTTTCAAAATTCTGACATCTTGGAATCTTGGGTCCTTTAGACCTTCTTTCAAAAAAACCAAGGACAACATAACCCTGTAAAAGGACTGGCTTTGTGAGAACATGCACATTTGGCGTTGGACTGAATTCCAAAAATGTAAGTCTTACAGCTTTGAAGCCAATATAATGTATTAAGGTGTTTGTTAGTTTACATAAAACAGTGCTCAATCATATTGTGTGTTGAAGATTCAGCATTGTCACGAGTGGAATGTCCAGAAATATCCACACTTCCTGTGTATGGTCAGGGCAAATATATCCACTGAGAATCTGTTGCTTAGCGGCTGTTCTAGTCGAGGAGAGACCTGCATGGAAACCACATCTAGATTGTGATTTTTCTTTTGTGGATGGTCATGGTGGAGCGTTCAGGTGGTTACAGCATTGCAAATGAATAACACAGCAGAATCATCTAACCCGCGATAAGAAAACGTCAATAATTCTCCCTCACAATTAACTTCACGAGAGCAAATGGAAATGGGAGATGTGACCATTAGCCAGCAATGTCAACATTCAGTTCAATCCAGTTGTTATTTTGAACTGAAGGTCGCATTCCAAAAGGAGTTATCTGGATCTGTTCGTTCAGTGACTGTGATTGATGTCTGTCTCCATGGATTCTAATTATGTCACTGGATGGTTTTCTTCTTCTCTTTGTACGGGGCTTCTTCCAATGCTTTACCCCATTGTTGCTGCAGATGTATCAGCAGCAACACTGACAAGGATCAGCAGTTTCAGCGAACATCAGATTCTGAGAACCATAGACTGGAATGTTTCAACAGTGGATCAGAATCTGACAGCATTAGACTGGAATATGCCAACAATGGATCAGAATCTGAGAACAGTCGACAGGAATGACGCATCAATGGTTCAGAATCTAAGAAAAATAGACTGGAATGCTGCAACAATGGACAGGAGTTTATCTTGGGGTCTTTTGTATCTTTTCTGGTATTGGCACATATTACCAGAGAGGATATACGGTGTACTGCTGATTATTCAGGCTGGTTACTATCCAATGCTCGCTATTGTTGGTGTTCCTGGTAAGTCTTCCCATCACTATCGATTTATTAATCCCATGGTGAACTTCAGTGCTATTTCTGTTATCTATATTTAGTAAATGCTGAAACTGTCATCTTCAGTTTTAAATGCAAATGCATTCATTACCCACAAATTCAGAACCGCCCACACCCCCGCACACATAAACATCTGAAAACAAGACTGTTCACAATCACAAAGTACCTATTTTCCCCGAATTGATTTATGTCTTGGTATTCTTTCCATCACCAAAGCTACCCACTCCCAGCTCCATGGTATCGCCAGACGCCGTCTTGACGTCAGTGCGAGTGCTAAATAACCCATTATCTATACCTTTCTAAAAGTCAGACTTTATGGTTCCTGTTCTCTTCTAATCAGTCTTTCCGTTACAAATGTTTCCATCAAAATCTTGTTCTTGTCTGTAAATTAAATTCATGACAGGGACACTGTGTCAGAGTAGTAAT
Source organism: Chiloscyllium punctatum (assembly GCF_047496795.1). Classification (NCBI taxonomy): domain Eukaryota; kingdom Metazoa; phylum Chordata; class Chondrichthyes; order Orectolobiformes; family Hemiscylliidae; genus Chiloscyllium; species Chiloscyllium punctatum. The sequence goes on from NW_027309858.1 coordinate 358,339, forward strand.
GTCGATGGCCACGTAATTTAGTGGCCCAGGTAACTACACCATGGACACTGTTTCAAATCCTATCACAGATGATGACAGAACTTAAATTCAAATGACAGGAACTGGAAATAAAAGTGACTTTTACTAGTATAATCCCACCAGCACTTTGTCAAAAAGTTTATCTATTTCACTGTTGCCCTTTGGTGAAGAAATCTCACATTATTGTCTGGTCTGAATTAAAACTGACGTCAGACCCAATACCTTAAGGTATGGCCTCACAGTAAAAGGCATTTAGTGAGGTCCACAAATGCTGCCCTGTCAGTGATGCAGACATCCCATGAAAGGTAGAGGCAAAAAAAAAAGAATGTTGCTAGAGATTAGAAACAAAAGGAGCGAGTAAGTGCCAGAGAAACTGAACAGATATGGTAGCCTCAGTTCGAGAGAATAATAGAAGTGACATTTCGCGTCCAATGACCATACATCAGAACTGAATGCAGTTGGTATATAGTGTGTTTGTTGTTGATGACAGGGATGGCTGTTGTGAAAGGGAGAAGCAGTGAGTTGAATAGATAGAGAAAGAGAGAGGTAGAGAGAAAGAGACAAACAGAGGGAATGTTGATGATTAGCTGGAATGGAAATAATAGTCCAGACTAATCTTATTTATTTTTCTCCTGTTCCCATATTACTGAAATGCATGCCCATGTGAGGTGTACCTCCATGTCCCAGTTTGAAGTCAGCTATGTCCCTTTGTCTCTCTTACTTGAGTGTCATCATCTTCTTTTATTCAGTAATGGGATGTTGGGCCAGTAATTAATTCCTTTCCTGATTGTCCTTGAGAAGGTGTTGGTGAGCCACCTCCCTGACCCACTGCAGCCTGTGGGCTGTAAGTAGTCAGTGTTGTGGTCCGCCCGGTTTCATTTATTTGAAAATTTTAGTGAGTGATATAACGGAGCGGCTGGCTTGGCCATTTCAAACTACAACTGTATGTTAACCACAGTGCTGTGGTCTGGAGTCACAGGTAAATCCGACCAGGTGAAGACAGTAGATTTCCTTCTCTGAAGTGCATTAGTGTTCCAGGTAGGACAAACACAATGGTTTCATTAGATTCTCAATTCCTGATATTTTATTGAATGCAATTTCCAACATTTGCCGTGGTGGGATTCGAAACCGGGGTCTCGGTTATCACCTGAGTCTCTGGGTTATTATTCCAGAGAAAATACAGCTAGGCCATCACCTCTGCAGCATCTGCAACCATCTCCAACCATCTCCAATGGCAATAGTGGTGTTGTTGTTGGCGTGGCTGTGCTTAAAGCATAGCGTTTTTCAAGGCAACAAAATGATTTGGCAAAACATACCATCCTTCCCAGTTTGTATTTATGCGAAGGTGAGATGATGGGAAGTGTTCTTGGTGAAAAGGAGGTGGGTGTCCTTGGTCATGAGCCACTGATAGAATTCATACGGAGCAGTAGGTAATCAGCACAGTAATGTACAGTGTCCTTCATTGTAAAATGATGGAAGTATAAGTATGAAGACACCTTACTGAATTGGTAAAGTGTTATTGAAACAGTACTTGGGACGCTGTGAACAGATTTTCTCTCCTTTATGAGGAATGATCTCCTTGCCACAATGAGACAGAATACAGGCAATGCGCCAGAGTAATCCCTGCGTTGAAGGTACCACAAGGAGAGTGTGAAGGAAATGAGTGATTAATCTGTAATGCGTAAAAAGAATAAAAAGTGATTGCAATAAAACTTGAGCGTTATGGACCAGTATTCATTATTTTCAAAACTAAGCATTGATACCGTTAAATATTCCGTGTTTCCCGCAATTTATGTTTTCTCATTTGGACAAATATATGATAGGGAATGTTGAGAAGGACATGGGCCAAGTACAGGAAAATGGAGTTAGCATGGATGGACATTTTAGTCTGAATTGACCAGTTTGGGCTAAAGGGCCTGTTGAACTCTATGACTCTGTGATAGTTTACATGTCCCTGTGGAGCCCACATGTTGGTTGAGAGACAGCTCCAGGCTCTGACCAAACTCTCTCCGTCTCAACGCACGGTTGGAGTGAGACCCTGCACTGAGCATCATGTTGTTCACAAACTTGTCAGCAGCCACATTCTGACAGGGTTGGTCATTCTCAAAGGCTTCTGACATCCATACAGAAGACTAGCCCTGTCTTCTCGGAGATGGACGATGCCTTCTTGAGATGTGCCACATACCATCCGGTGTGCCTCCTTACCATCAGCAAACCATGTTAATGTAACACGTGTGAAACATTAGCAAAGGAGCCAGGAGGCACAACATGGAGCAATCTGTTTATGCAGCCTCTGCTTCATTAGTTTGTAGTGTTGCAGCATCAATTACATCCTCCAATTTCAGTGTAACTGTTTGGACGGGCTGAATGGCCTCTTCTGTTCATTTGTCAATGTCTCGGGTGGCTGAATGTCCTCTGCCTCCTTCCAGGGAAGAGGTTCATTATTGGGTGACCCGTGGTAGCTGCTTCTGCGTGTTGTGCTGACTAGATTCCTTATCTTCCTGTGTAACATTAGACAAACAGGAGGCTGGAAGAAACAGCAAGTTAGGCAGCATCAGGAGGTGGAGAAGTCAACACTTCAAGTATACCCGTTCTTCAGGACTGAGGGTGGGGGTAGGGGGAACTGCAGATAAAGAGGGAAGGGAGTTGTTGGGGTGGGAAGAACAGCAGGATGGTGAGGTAGCAGATAGGTGGACACAAGTGGTGGGTGCAACCTGGTTGGTCGATGGGAGGGATGAATCCGGTTGAGAGCTAGAAGGTGGGTCATTTGGTGCAATGAAAGGGAGAAGGCGGGGCTGGAAAGGGAGTAGGGCCATGGCTGGGAAGTTTATTCCAAATTGGAGAACCCAATGTTGAGTCCTTCAGGTTGTAGGCTAACCAGGCAGAAGGTAAGATGTTGTTCGTCCAATTTGCGGTCTGACTCACTGTGGCAACAGAGGAGGCCAAGGAGGTCACGTTGGAAAGGAATTGGGAAGGGGAATTGAAATGGGTGGTGCCTGGGAGTTCAGGTCGGCCGCTGTGGGCCCTGTCGTGATGCTCGGCGAAATGAGCCCTTAGTTTACGTTGCTCTCCCCGATGTGGAGAAGACCACACCAGGTGCACCTGATGCAGTAAACTAGGTTGAAGGAGAGGCATGTGACCTCTGTTTCACGTGGAAGGACTGTCTGGGGCCTTGGATGAGATGAGGGAGGTGGTGTGCCAGCAGGTGATGCATTATTTTCATCTGCAGGGTCAGTTGCCAGTGGGGCGTGGCGGGTTTGGTGGGGAGTGTGGCACGAACCAAAATTGGCGAAGAGATTGGTCCTTGTGGAAGATGTGTCAGGTGATGGGATCCAACCTAGTTAACTGTATCTGGTGGTACTGATGTGGTCTTCTCTATGTCAGGGAGACCAAATATAAACTAAATGGAATGCTTTGCTGAGCATCTCAGCTGGGCCTGAAAGGCTGATTTGACCTCACAATCACCTCCGATTTCAATTCCCCCTCCCACTCCATTTCCGACATGGTCATCCTTGACCTCCTCCATTGCCACAACGAACCAAAGCACATCTGGAGGAACATTGAATATTCCACCGGTGCAGCCTAAAGCCCGGGAGACTCAACATTAAGTTTTCCAAGTTCTAGTAACCTCCCTTCCAATACCCTGACTCCCTTCCCAGCCTCTCCTCCTTCCTTTCCTCTGATCAACCCATCTTCCAGCTGTCAACTGGATTCATTCCTCCCATTGACCAACCCAGTGGTACCCTCTACCTGTGTTCCCCACCTCACCACACTGCCTCCTCCGACTCGTGCACCTCGACTCTTTATCTGTACACACCGTTACCCCACCCCCAGTCATGAAGAAAGCTTATGCCTAAGGAGTGGACTTCTTCTCCTGATGCTGCCTGGCCTGTTGTGTTCTTCCAGTCTCCTGCATTCCAACATTTGTAATGGGCTGTGCCTCTTCTTATCCAATAGCTTCAATGGGCTGAATGGCGTTCTCACATTTCTGTGACACCAGCTTGGGATACAGAATGAGCTACTCTTTTTTAGTTCTTTGGAAATGTTCAGGGTCTAGTAGTACTGTTACATGAATGTTACCTAGATATTAACAGCATGAGCTTGAATGTTGACCAGGTTTTGATGCTTTATGCGATATTTTCTCTTTCCTCTTTCTGATCTAATGACGGAGGGTAAGACGTTAATGAACCCGCTGAAGATGTTTGTGCCGAGGAAGCTACCCTAAAGATCGCCAACATAGATATCTAGGGACTGAGAGGATTGATCTGCACCAGCCACATGGTGTCCTGAATGGCCCAACCACTTGGGAGTTTACAACTGATTCCCATTAGGTTCAATGTTATTCAGTTTCCTTGACACATTCCTCAGTCACGCCCTGCCGTGATGTCAGGGTCAGTCACTCTGATACTATGCTCATATATTTTGTTCATGTCAAAGGTCAAGGTAAATCCGTGGGGACTGTTTCCTTCTCTCAGAGGGTAGTGACTATTCTGGCCTCTCTATCCCAGACAGCTGCATCTCTGAACTGTTTGGGGGAGCAGAATGGTGTTAATGGATCTTGACACATCAGGGAGTTAGGGCTACAAAGAATTGGGCAGAGAAGATAAATTAATGCCGGAAGCGATCAGCCCTGACCTTATTGAAGGGAAGGGCAGGCTTTACAGGCTATATAGTCTGGTGTTATTCCAGTGTACCCCATAGGCCAGTCATTTTGTTGCCTCTTCCATTTCCTGTGTTATTGACTTCAAGTAGCTGAATAGCCTGATCATGTTGCTGCATGATCTAGAATGGGTCTAGTTCTGTTGCCTTGAGGGCTGATTGGCCTCCTCCTGTAACTGTATATCATACTCCAGGGGCTGAAATGCCTCATCCTGTTCTGGTGTAACTGAAATCCATATAGTCCAGATCTACCACCCTCGGAGAAAGTGAACACTGCAGATGCTGGAGATCAGAGTTGCAAAGTGTGGCACTGGAAATGCCTAGCTGGTCAGGCAGCATTCAAGAAGCAGGAGTATCGAAACCTTGGACATTCCTGATGATAGACATATGCCGAAAACGTCGATTTTCTTTCCCCTCCAATGCTGCCTGACCTGCTGTTCTTGTCCAGCACCACACATTTGGACGTCTACTGGCCCGCCCTAGTCAACCTTCCTGGTCACATCATCAAAGAAATTTAACAAATTCTTCAGGCATGAACTTCCACTCAAAAAGCCATGCTCACTATTCCTAATCAAACCCTGTTTTCCGAATGCATGTAAAACTTATGCTTCAGAATCTTCTCAAGTAATTTACCTACCACAGATGTTAAGCTGACTGGTCTGTATTTCCCAGGCTTTATTTTTTCAGTCCTTCTTGATTAAGTGCACATTTGCTCTCCTTCAGTCTTCTGGGATCTCACCTGTGGTAACTGATGGTCAAAATTATCAGCCACGGCCCCCGCAAATTCTTCTCTTTCCCCTTTCAGTGTTCTTGGATATATCTGGTAAGGACCATGAGATTTCTCCAACTTCAAAGATTCTAGTACATCAATTACCTTCTCTACTGTGATACAGACTGTCCCTAAGATATCACCACTAATTTCCCCAAATTCCCATATATTCATATCTTTCTCCACTGTAAATATAGAGGAGAGATATTTGTTGAGGACATCGCCTATCTCTTCTGGTACTACACATGCATGTCCACTTTGGTCTTTGAGGGGTGTTATTCTCTCTTTAGTTAATGATTTTCCTTTAATATACTTAAAGTGGCTCTTTGGATTCACCCTGATTTTCTCAGTCAAGGTTATCTCATACCCCCTTTTCGCCCTCCTGATTTCCTTCTTCAGTGAACTCCGATATCCCCTGTACACCTCCAGGGATTTCCGTGATCCAAGCTGCCTCTACCTGAGCCACGCCTCCACATTTTGTATGGTCAAAGCAGAAACATTTCTTGTTATCCAGTGTTCCTCATTCCTGTCAACGTTCCTTTCATCCTCACAGGAACATATAGATCTTAAGTTCCCAGTTGCTGGAGGTCCATTTGCTTGCAAACTGACTACTTCGATCAACCCCTGCAAATGCCTGTCTGAGTTTATCAAAATTAACCTTGCCCCAATTTAGAACTTGAATCTGTGGACCAATTTCTTCCCTCTCCATAACTATTTTCAAATTAACAGAACTATGGTCACTGGTCCCAAAGTGCACATCTACTGTCACCTCACTCACCTATCCTGATATATTTCGTAAGAGTAGGTCAAATATTGCCCCTTCCTGATTAGGACCCTCTATATACTGCTGGAGGAAACTTCCCTGACGCACTGAATTGATTCCATCCCATCAAATCCCTAAATGCTCTGGCAGTTACAGTCTGTGTTATAAAAATTAAAACCCCTATTATGACAACCCGAATGTTCCCTGCAAGTCTCCCCAACCTCTCTAGATATTTTTGTTACTGTAATTCCTGTTGACTGTTAGGGGGTCTATAGTACCACCCCAATAAAGTCACCATCCGCTTCTTATTTCTTAGTTCCACCCACAAAGCCTCACTGGATGATTCATCAGTTATTTTATCTCTGATCAGTGCTTTCTACTCCCCTTGATTAGAAATGCTACTCCCCTCCCACTTTCCACCATCTCTGTCCCTCCTAATGCATTTATCCTTTTACATTCAAGGTCAGTCCTATGCATCCCTCAGCCATGTTTCTGTAATAGCTAGACTATCCAGAGCCGATTATCTATCCACACCCTGAATTCATTGGCCTTACCTGTCAGCCCTTTCACATTGAAATAAATGCAATTTAATCAACAGGAAATTCCTTGCTCCCTATCATGTTCCAGCCTGGTCTGTCTCTTCAACGTACTATTTCTGAATACTGTATTTCCTTCCAGCCTCATATTTGCCTCCCTGCTCTTGAGGATACCACCTCCTGCCAATCTCGTTTAAACACTCCCTTGTAGCACGATCAAAACTGGCTGCGAAGATATTGGTCCCCCGTCCAGTGCATGTGCCACCAGTCCCTCTTGAACAGGTCAACTCTGTCACAGAAAAGCTCCCAATGATCTAAAAATATGAATCCCACCCCCTGCATCAATTCTTTAGTCACAAACTTATCCGCCATATCTTCCTGTTCATACCTACACTAGCTCATGACAATGGAAGTCATCAGGTGACTGTCAAGGTCCTGTTCTTTTAACTTTTGTTCGAGCTCTCAGTAATCACTCTGAAGGACCACATTCCTATGTCTACCTGTGTCATTTGTGCCAACGTGCATAATGACTTCTAACAGTTCACACCTCCCCCCACCCTCCACCCCGCCAACTCCAGCAGACACTCAGAGACATCCTGGACACTGACAACTGAGAGGCAACACACCATCCTGGTTTGCCGTTTGAGGCCACAGAATCTCTTATATCGAAGACCCTGTTTAGCTTTATCCTTTCCCATTGCTCCCCAGACCCAGTCGTAATGCAGCTAAGCTGGCTACTGCTGCTTTCCCCTAAACGGTCATTTCCTGATACCCATTTCCCAACACCACAAAGTCAGTATCAAAAATGGTATACTTGTTTTCGAGAGGAATACCACAGGGGATTCCTGCACTCTCTGCCTACTCCCTTCCCCATTCCTGGTTGTCGTCCAGCTACTCTCTGCCTGGAACACGACAGGAAGCAAGGAACGCCTGTTGGATTAAATTGCGTTTATTTAAATGCAACACGGCTGACAGGTAAGGCTGATGAACTCAGGGCGTGGATCTTTACATGGGACTGGGATATGACAGTCTTTAAAGAAACACGACGAAGGGAGGGACTTGGGTGTGACCACCTCACGAAAGCTCTTATCTCTGAAGTGCTCTGTATCTGGATGATCCGGAGAACAGCCAACTCCAGATCCTGAACACCGCTTCCCAGGAGCTGCAGCTGGTTGCACTGCCCACACGTGTAGTCATCAGGGACAGTGGAAATCTTCCTGAGCTCCACATCCCGCAGGTGGAACGTGCAACTGCCCTAACTGCCATCTCAACTGTTGTCAAACTAGCATTAAAAAGACTTTACGTGAGCTAACCTGTAACTTTGGCTGAGCCTCTGCTCACCAAAGCCTCTGGAACCAAAGCATTACGACCTATTCTGCCACTAACAGCACGTCAATAGACCACTCCACATTTAGTTTTGGTTAAGGCAGGAGGGAAACACGACAGTGATGCATTGTTTGGGACTTAAGCACCCCTTGACACCAGACCAAAATACTTGGACTTGGAGAGTGTCTTGCTGAGGTTTTCTTTCTCGTCGTGGTGACTGCACAGATGCAAATATTCACCCTGACAGCCAATCCACGTTGTCGCAGTCCTCTGATCTTTTCTGTCTATTAGTACTGCATTTGTGAATTCTTTGAATCTATTGATTGCTTTCCAAACTGTGTCTCATTCTGGAGGGAGAGATGCTGGTGTTCCAGTGAATACAGGCTATTTGAAAAGGTTTACCATTAGACATATGAGCGATATAATGCCCATCCGCTCGCTGACTCTGTTTTTCCTTTCAATTAGGGTACATTTATTCTGATAACCTTCAATTCCATTTTCCAGCATTTTCCCTGCAACCCTTGTTTAAAACTCTGTCCATCTCAGCCTTGAACATATTTAGTGATCATTCCTCAACAGCTATCTCAATTTTCTACAATTGTTTCCCTCCCACTGATGTGAGACTTGGTGGTCTTTAATCCCATGGCTTTTTTTCTAGCACTCTGTGTGGAAGTTAAACCTACATTAGATGTTATCATGTTCGATAATACCAACTTTGTGGCCAGAGGCAAAACTAAAAAAAAAAGAAACACAATGGTTAAGAACCTCTAATCTCCTCCCTCATCTTCCACATCAGTCTAAGATACAGTTCATCCGGATCAAGGGATTTGGCCACATTTTATCATACACCAACTTCCAATTCTTCCTCAACTTCTGTGTCAATTTGCTCAAGGTCACACTGTCAGGAACAGACATTGAATACAGTAACTGCTCCTCCAAATTGAAGACCAATATGTAATAGGTCTTTGACATATTCTCTGGCTCGATGCACAGGTTGCCTCCTCGGATCCTAATACTCCCTATTCTTTCTCTAGTTATCCCTCTTACCCTTAATAAACCGATAAAATGTCTTTGGAGTCTTGAAAATACTGCCCACTAATATTTTTATCACCGCTGCACCCCTACCCTATTTTTGCTCTTTTACTTACTTTCTTGAGTTTAGACCTTCACGTTCTCTCCTCTTCTGGGACCTCCATTGACCTGCTCCCTTTATGCCTGTTTTAAGCTTCTCTTTTATTGTTAATTCCATTCTGAATATGTGTAGATACCCCAGGCTCTCCGGGCTGGTTTTCCTACATTTCATCTTTGGTGTAACATGTTGTGGTGACACTCTCATCAATTCCATTGTGAGCATGTGATCCCCACCCCCCCACCTATACGCTGTTCTGTTACAGTTTCACCCAGAAGTAACTGTACTGTGGCCAGATCCTGTCTTTCTCTTGGTAAGATCTGCCTCCATCATCCAAATTATTTTTAATTTTCAAACCTTTTTCTTTTGGTCTTTTCCCTAACAAGCTAAAAATGCTTGAGTCACGGTCACTGGTCCTGCAATGCTCTCCCAAACCTGCCTGGCACCTGACTGGCTTCGCTCCCCACAGTCACGCCTATGCACTGCTCCGCCCATCGTTGTATCTGCTCCATGTTGATATAAGAGTCTCTCTGGAATAAATGTCAAGTCATCTTCCCCTCTTTAAAAAAAATCACAGTCCTAATGAATATTTGGAATTGAAATGTCTAAATATAAAAATCCTATTATTGTTTTTACACACCTCAGTGAATTGGTTATATATCTGCTGCTGTATTTTCTTTTATCTGAGAGTCGGTAATATATCCCCAGCAGTGCATTTGTCATCGTTTTGATCCTAACCTCAACCCACAAAGCGTCATTTGAATACCCTTCCAAGATATGATGCTAGCTAAATGCAGTCATTGACTCCATAATTAATAAGGCAACGCCACCTTCTCTTTTACCCTTCTCCTGTGCTGTCCATAGTTCTTGTACCACAGAATATTGAGTTGTCAGCCCTGACCACCCTCAAACACATCTCTGTGATGGCAAAAATGTCACACTGCAAAAATGTCATCTCATTCGCTTATCAGTCTGATAATATTCCCAACATTAAGGTAAAGGACATCCAGCCTGGAATATAGCACACGGAATACTCTGTACCTCGCAGTTCTTCAGTCATTTATTGTTTGTTATCAAACTGCCTTTCCATGAACTAAAACTGTAACTCTGGGACTGAATGAATAATTGTTGAATTGTAATTTCTTTTTTAATTTATGTGTTAATCAAATGCAATGTTCCAGAACTGAACAGTCAGCTCCAAATACCTTACTTTGCTTCGTGTGTAGAGGGGTCAGCCCTCAGTAATGGAAAAAGTGAGGACTGCAGATGCTGGAGATCAGAGTCGAAAAGTATGGTGCTGGTAAAGCACAGCGAGTCAGGCAGCATCCGAGGAGCAGGAGAGTGAAAACTTTGAGCACAGTCCCTTCATCAGGAAGACATTGGTGCATTCACATTTTTTCCATTCCATGGGAAATTTGGAACTGTACTTGCTCAGGAGGGCAGCACTGTATATAGCCCTGAAATGGAAAGCAGTCAATCAGTTGTTTGGACAGGGGGTAGACAAAGTAAGGTGAGTACAGACTGATTGAAGTACAAACATAAGGATAGATAAGTCCCCTGGACCAGGCAGGAGGCACCCGAGGTTACCAGAGGAAGTGAGGGAAGAGATTGCTGCGCCTTTGGAGATGATCCTTGCGTCCCCACTGTCCACTGAAGTATTGCCTGATGATTGGAGGGTGGCAAAAGTTATTCCCTTGTTCAGGAAAGGCAATAGGGATAATCCTGCAAAATACTGGCCAGTCAGTCTTACTTCTGTATTGGGAAAAGTATTGGAGAGGATTCTGAGAAACAGAATTTATGATTACTTGGAAAGTGATAGTTTGATTAGAGATCGTCAGCATGGCGTTTTGAGGGACAATCATGCCTCAAGGAACTTACTGAATTCTTTCAGGATGGGATCAACCACATTGATGAAGGTAGAGCAGTGGATGTGATGTACATGGATTTTAGCAAGGTGGTTGATAAAGTTACCATAAGATCGGCCCATTCAGAAAGTAAGGAGGCATGGGGTACAAGGAAACGGAAACCTGTGTGTGTGGATACAAATTGTCTGACCTGTAGAAGACTGATGGTGGTAGAACATGGAAAGGATTCATCCTGGAGGTTGGTGACCAGTAGCGTTCTTCAGGAATCGGTTCTGGGACTGCTGTTCTTTGTGATTTTTACAAATGACTTGGATGATAAAGTGAAAGGGTGCTTTAGTAAGTTTTACAATGTAATAAAGATGTTAGAGTTATGGATATTGTTAAGGGCTGTCTTAGGTTGTAATTGGACATTGACAGGATTGGGTGGTAAATGGAAGATGGAGTTCAACTTGGATAAGTGTAAAGCGATTCATTTTTTAAGGTCGAATTCGAATGCAGCATACAGGTTTAAAGGCAGGATTATTGGTAGACTGGAGGACCATAGGGATCGTGTGGTCCATATCATAGGATGCTCAATGTTGTCACCCAAGCTGATAAGGTTGTTAAGATGTCTGGTGTTTAAAGTAGCCAGGGATTGCGTTTAAGAGCCGCAAGGTTACGCTGCAGCGCCAAGAATCTCTCTTGGGACTACACTTGGAATATTGTATTTAGTTCTAGTCGCCTCATTACTGAAAAGATGTTGAGATTTCGGAGAGGGTGCCGGGGAGATTTACCAGGATGCTTACGAGACTGGATGGCATGTCTTACAAAGAAGCGTTGAGGGAGCTAGGGCTTTCCTCCTTGGAGCAATAAAGAATGGGAGTTGACTTCATAGACGTGTATAAGATGATGAGAGATATAGGCAGAGTTCGTAGCCAGAGACTTTTTCGCAGGGTGGAAATGGCTATCTCGAGCGGGCATAAGTTTAGTATGATTAGAAGAAGGTTTGAGGAGATGTCAGAGGTAGGTTCTTTAAACAGAGAGTGGTGGGTGCTTGGAATGCACTGCCAGCAGCGTTAGTGGAGTCAGCTGAATTACGGATATTTAATTGACTATTGGATAGACACATGAATGATAGTACAATGAAGGGTATGTCAGTTAGTCTGAACTTCGAGTAGGATAAAAGTTCGGCAGGACGTCAAGGCTTGAAGGGTTTGCACCAAGCTGTACTGTTCTGTGTTTTATGTTTCACCCAGCCTCTGGATTATTTTCAATTGTTGAATGTGTGAGGGAGTGATCTGAGTGACATTAGGAAGCTGGGGAGGGGCGTTAGCCCAAAACTTCCAGTTATGTTGTTCATTGTTCCATTCACCTGAATGCCAGTGCAATATGTGACGTGTCCTACACCAGACAGGCTCCGCCAAGTTCAGTTATTAACGTAATTCTTGACCTGTCATTTGCTGCTGTTTTCTTCAGATACAATCTGTTGGGTGACCCATGTATTAATCAGATGTTTGCTATGTTTCGTGAATTGCGCAAAAATAAGACGTCAACTATGATTATTCGACTGAACTATAATCTCTGAAAAGAATTAGGCTGATTCTATATTTATGGAACAAAACTATAAACTCCTGTCAAGATTTTCTAACACAGAAATAAAGAATGTACATTTTATTTTGTATCAAACAAACAACATGGATGTAACTCTTTTGGTGATCAGAATTACACACACAATGTCAGGATTCAAAACAATGCATTGTCACTCCAACATTTTGAAAGCGGTTGGCTTCTGAATGATTACATGTTCAGGGTGAGCAAACGATTGAATAATCAAATAGAATTAGCATTCTTATATATTTATATATAATCAATCAGTTCAATTTCTCACAAAAATGTACAAGCTTCAGCTATTTGTCAGCGAATTAGAAATGGCTATAGTTCAAAATGCTCTGTGAATATTAAACTAACTAAATGATTTGTGCTATCAAATTTTAGTGAACGACAATTTGAAAACGTTTAACTTTTAGAAAGAATGTTATTTAATTTGAAATGCAGACAGTGAACAAAAACGATGAGCATATTATCGTGTAAGTGAAAAGTCAAACTTTTTCAAAGAGATTTGTGCCAAAGCAATGACAGATTTGTTTTCGTAATTGGAATTCAACATTTCAAATATTCATATTCTGAGTAATAATTAGATTATTTAATGAAGCAGACCTTGCAGTAGTTGCATTTTAAATGCTTATGCTGCACTAAATAATCAGATATTCGTGAGTATTTACAATGGGAAATAATCGGATCCTGACTTTTATTCGCATCAGACACATGATTGAGTGCAAAACCTTAAAGTACAGGAGGAAGACATTGGCCACTGTGTGTGCATCAGTTCCAGGAATGTCTCCCAAGCCCCTCCCATTTGCCAGCCCTATCTCTGCAGCCTGTTAAATTCATATTTCCAAATGCATATCCAGTTCTATTTTTTTATGTTCATCCACAACTCTCCCAGGCAGTTCCATTCCAAATCCTAACAACTCTCTCAATAAAGAAGTGTTTCCTTATCTCATTCCTGGCTCTTTTGCTGACAAGCTTGAAATTAGAACTCCTTGATGCTGGAATGCCAACTAACGGAAACAGAGTATTCCTGTTTTACTCTACAACGTTTTTTCATACTTTTGAGCACTGCAATAAGTTCACATATTTGTCTGTTCTGCTCAAGCAAAAATAATCCTTGCAAGAACTGTTACAAGCACTACATCGGAAAAACAGTCAGCAAACTAGCCACCTGGATACATGAACAACAACTGGCCAGAAGAAAAACACATGACCCACTATCACTAGTATCCTTACTTATAGATGAGGAAGTACACGATTTAGACTGGGTCTGCATATCCATCTAGGACAAGCCAAACAGAGACACGCACGAGAATTCCTAGAAAAATAGCATTCCAACCTGAACTCTATCAACAAACATATCGATTTTGATTCCATCGAACACTCTCTGACAAAAAGAACTGGACGTAAAATCACCAATACTGGAAATTACATCACTGACTCAAGGAAACCTAAACACATAAATAGCAAATGGGACATAATACCAGCACTTCACCGAAGGCTCACTGATAATGTTCCGTAGTACAGTGATGAACCATCTGAAAATGAACTCTTCAACTCAGCGAGCAAACTGACATCCAGAAGAAGCACAATTTCTCTCATCCTCCCTTTAACTAAATACTTCATTCCACTTGTCATTCCGATTATTTTAAGGTTATTTGCATTCTTTTGCAAAGTAATATAGTGTCTTTCTGTGTGTGTTTGAATGTGTGTGTGTGTATATGATAGAGAGAGAGAGAGACAGCGAGCGAGAAAGAGAAAGAATAATCCTCTGTAATCCCTGGATTACTCCCCGTGCCATGTGGAAAAGAGAGAAGGATGAGGAAGACACTAAAGCTTAACATGTTGTTAAAAATCTAGTTCAGGGGTGAGAGTTCCAGATTGTTGTATCATTGGGATCTCTTCCAGGACAGGTGGGGACCTGTACAAAAAAGACAGATTGTATCTTAACTGTACAAGCACCATCATCCTTGTGGGGATGTTTTCTAGTACAAGTCAGATGGATTTGAATAAACCAGGAGAGTGAGAACCAAAGCAGAATATCAGGAACTGAGCAGAAGGTTAGGTGAATAGGACATCAGGCACGGCCAGTCTAATGACCATGCCGAGAGAAGGAATCAAAACAGTGAGTTGGGAGTTGGAATAAATTATAGAGAGGAGGCGCAGGTTTTTCAGAGATTAACAAGTAAGGATGGAGAGTGTGGGGGATGTGAGGGAGTGAGGTGTGTGGGATCAGGGAGACAGTGCACAAGAAAATGTTAAATGGGAAAGAGGTTGGGCCGGTGAAATTCCATGATAAACAACTGGCAGCAAAACACAGGAAAATTTGCTGCTTGTAAAAGTGAATACCTGGGAAAGAATTTATTATGCTTCAGATAAAGAACACCCTTATTGCTAGAGGTCTGTATTATAATGGAGGAAAAGCTGTCTTCATATTATGACTGTAGCTTTACTAATGGTTGCATACAGCTAGAATAGTGTCAGTGTTGTTGTTAGACAGCATCTACTGAGAATAGGAATTCCACTGGATGGTCCCAGAGATGGCTGGGCTGCCTTTGGTTGAGTGAGTGCTGAAGATGCATGAGATGATGCTGGTTTGTAATATAACCACTTCCTGAGTACAGTCAAAGGAACAAAGCAGCAACTGCCATTGTTAATTGTTTCAGAGTGTTCATGGCTGCCACTGCAAAGAATCATGCAATGAAAAACAGGCCTATCACGTCTGTGCCAGCAAGTGCATATCCAAAGACATTTTAACCGTTTGTGAGGTTACCTGCCTCAACCACCCATCGAGACAAAGCTTTCCAGATTCATACCATCCTCTCAGTTCGAAACAAATTCCACAAATCCTCTCTCAATCCCCTGACATTCACTTTAAAAGTGTGTCTCTTTGTTTTTGATCCTTTGACGAAGGAAAACAGCTGCTGTCTGTTCATCCCCTCCATACCCCATTTGCTCTTGTACACCTGTACCATATTCCCTCCTTAACGTTCCCTGCTGCAAAGAAAAAAGGAGCAAATTTAGCCCTCCTCTTTCATACTCACTTTTGAGTACTCACTTGTCTTGTTACTTCTGACTTGCATCTTCCCAATTTATCGGTGTTAAATTTCATCAGGCCATTGATCTGGCTATCTGAATAATCTGTTTCTGTCCTCCTGGAGCCTAACACTTCCCTCCTGACTGTGAACCACCCCCAGCCCATCTTTGTGTCATCCACAACATTGATCACCATTTCACTGCTCCCCACCTCCACATTCTCACAATCGTCATTTCGGAATATCACAAACAAACCGTGATTTCCTTCCTGTTCGCCAGATGTTATTTAGATGATCATTGGACAATTACAGTCTCTTGCTTTTCCTATTTTGGTGAATTTATGAGTGATGTAGTTATCACATTTTATGAGGGATCCACAATTAACATTTTCGACACAGATTTGAATTCACCTTTTACACTCCGCCCCTCTGCATGTTTTGTTTATAAACATTGTAAACAATTTAGGATAAACTAGGATTTGGCATTTTGCGGTAGAACATTAGCATTTTGCGTGGCACTGTTCTTTGTAACATTCCCTGCAATAGCCAGAGCTGAAGAAATTTTTCATCTGCAGGATGGACATGCACCCATTCATTGTTTGTTTTAATCAGCGAGTGTGATGAGGATAAATATTCAAATAAATTCTATATTATGGGCAAACTGCAGAAGATCAAATCATATTCTCATATCCACCTTGAATTAGAAGCAAATATATACTGTAAAAATAAAATCAAAAATATTGAAACACCACGTAGGGGAGAAAGAAACATGTCGTCTGTACTTGATGGAGATATAGAAATATATAGTACATGTACAACCTGAACAAGAATCAAGTGATAGAAGAGAAAGTACAAGAAATCCTTTCTTAATTTTGAATGGAAACCAGATCCCGATTTTCTTGTACAGTGATGTTTTCTCATCCAATCTCACTTCCTCAAAAGCAAGCTTTTCCCTGTCACTAAAACTTCATCTGCCTTTCTTCCTCCTCTGTCCTACTCTTTTCTTACAGTCCTACTTCCCTTACACTGCACCTCCTGCTGCTACATTCTCTTCCACCGATGATCTCCCTTCACACTCTTCTTCTGCCACTCCCCTGTAAGTTACACCAATTCCCCAGTTACTCCCCCTTTCTCTGGCCATTCCTTCCCCATTTTGCTTTCCAACTGGGATGATGGGAGCCGCTGGCTTCTGGGCTGCTATTGAGCATCAGTGAATGATTAGATTGAGATGATCAATGTCCAATAGGAACTGACAATAGTTGTTTCTGTCACTGTCTGATGCACCGTAAACAGGGTGGTTTTGTTCCCCATGGTACAGAGTGGAGTGTCTTTCTGTCTCTCTGTCTCAGCGCTTAACCAGACAGCCTCATCACAAATAGGACAAACCTCTCCTCACAGTCAGAAATCCATGCATCAGTTTTACCTTAAACATTGTGAATAGAGTGAGCACATTGTTCTAACAGGCTGTGTACTGGCCTTTTATTCTTTATTCATTTAACTGATCTTCCAATGTCAGTTGAGGTGAGATCAGAGTAACTTGCATTGCATTAAAGTAGTATTTGACTCCTGTGACATCAGAGATCCTGAGTAAACTGTGGTCACTGGGAATCGCAGGAAATTTTGCGCTGGTAATTTCCTCACTGAACAATAACACCTTCCCCAGAGCTATTGGGAATGCCAAATAAACTCTGCCCTTGCGAGTGCCTTCCAAAACCATTGATATTTTTTTCTTGTTAATAACATCAAGACATATTATAATTTAAGGTTTGGTCTAAAGTCTCCGAAAAAAATAAGACCTTGCTGCTTGAGTGTCACTCCATTGAAATAAGGATGTTACAATAAGTATACCTTCCCAATTATAGTCAATCATTTACTTTCTGAGGTCTGATCGTGCGATATCAGTACCACTGAGATCAACGTTTTCTCTGTCCAGCAGAATCGCATTATATTGTCTAAAGACTGCACCACTCTACAATTCTAATTTATTCACCGGCTCATTCGTCATGCTAAACAGATGCACTGGGCACACAATTTGCAACAAGGTAGAGATGCCCTTGACCCTCTGGAACCTTCCTCCCCTCTCATACCTGCCCACTGACTCCATGCCCTCCCCCAACTCCACCTCCTGTCTTTTATTCACCGTCCCTCCTTAACTTCCACTCTCTGATGCTGAATGTTCTGTACTCAGCAAATATCTGAACATTACCTCTCTGTGCCCCCACTTTAAGGAATTTTAGGCATGACATTTAGTTGAGCTCTTCCGCTGCGTTCGCCTCAGTGCCCATTTCTTTCAGCAATATTCCTCTCCCTGTTCCAAATACGCCGTTACCCAGCTCCAACACTCTCCCTCCACCTGGACTCCTCCCTCTGGCCTTTACCTGAACTAAATCGGTTCGTTGAGAAATCTCAACTTGACATTGGTTGTCGTAATTCCTCTGCACTTGCCTCACCAAATCCATACTATCAATGTCCGAACAGCCTATACTCCATGTGCTTAGGTCCAACTCTGACTGTGTTATTCAGCCTGTGCTGACAAGGGTGGTGCTGCTATAGTCTGGTGGACTGACCTCGACATTGCAAAGGTTGAACGCCCACTCTCAGGTACTGCCTCTAATCTCCCCCTGGACCATGACCCTACCATGGCACATCAGGCAATTGTATCAACTATGATAACTGACCACATTTCATCTGGAGATTTCTGCCCCACTCGCCCCACGCCCCTAAATGCCCCCGAGCTGATGGTCCTCTTAGAGCAGAGCTCGCTTCTATCTCCTCTCAAAAATTCACAAACAGAACTGCCCGGGCAGAGCCATTGCTTCAGCCTGCTCCTGCCACACGGAGGAAGTGCACGGATACACACTTGGGCCTCAGTTATGCCTGTTTCTTCCTGGGGGACGTCGACCATTCCCTGTTCCAGTTCTACTCCAGCACCCATCCACAAATCTTTGTCCGATACACAGATGGTATCATCGCTGCTGCATCTCTCTCTCTTGTCCGGAATTGGAAAAGTTCACCGATTTCACTTGAAATTTGAAACTCTCCATCACTTTCACCTGGTCGATCTCTGGCTCCTTACTTCCTTTCCTCAACATTTTTGCTTCCATTTCTGGGGATAGCCAGGCAACTGATATCCAGTATTAACCCACCGACTCCCACAGGTTCCTGGAGTATACATCCTCACACCTGGTTTCCTGCATAGAGTCAATTCCATTCCCCCAGTTCCTCCGTCTCCACCGCATTGCTTCTGATGATACTAAATTCAATAAGGAAGCCTTTCAAATGTCCACCTTGTTCCTCAATCAAGGGACTCCCCATCACTGTTGTCAACAGGGTCCTCAACTGAGTCTGACCCATCTCCTACACTTCTAGCCTGCCCCTCCCCTTCCCTCTCGCAACGGAGTTTCCCTTGCACTTGCCTACTATCCCAGCCGCATTCACATGCAGAGGATCATCAGCCCACATTTCCCCCACCTTCAGCGAGATGCCCCACCTGCACATATTCACCTCTCCTCCATTGTCCACCTTCTAGAGGGATTATTCCCTCCAGGACACACTGGTCTACTCTTTATTCACTCCCACCACAGGTCCACTTCACTTTCCCCTGCCGGAGGTGTAACACATTCCCATTTCCCTCCCTCCTCATCAGTATCAAAGGGCCCAACTATACCTTCGAGGTGAAGCAGCACCTTACCAACATTTCCCACAATCCAGTCTACCTCATGCGCTGCTCACAATGTGGTCTCCTCTACATTGGGGAAATGAAGGGTAGACTGGGTGACCGCTTCACAGAACATCCAAGTTGGACCGCTGCAGATGACTCTGAGCTTTCAGTTGCCTGCCAGTTGAACAGCCCATCCTGTTCCCTGACCAATATCTCTGTGTCAGGCTTGCTGCAGTGTTCCAGGCAAATTCAACGCAAGCTAAAAGAACTACACCTCATTTTCCATGTGTGGACACTGCAGTCCTTTAGACTCAAAATCAAGTTCAATAATTTTCGGGCCTGAACTCCCCAATGTCCTAGCCCCCTATCCATACACCAGGCCTAGTTGTCACATAGCCTTCCATTACTCACACCCTATTGTTAGCGACTAACAGTCTCCATTAAGAGCTATCCAGTCTCTTCTGCATATAAACCAACATTTTCCGTGTTCCTATCAGTTCTGAGGAAGGGGCACTGGACCTGAAACGTTAACTCTGATTTCTTTGCACAGATGATGCCAGACCTGCTGAGCGATTACAGCAACTTCTGTTTTGTTTCAACATTTTCATCGCAAGTTCTCACAATGCAATACGTCACCGATATTTAGAGCCCTGTCAAACATAGGAACTTTGTAATTTCTCATTTAAAATCAATAACAAATTACTCGAGATTCAACTAAGATAACAGCTTTGCTGTTATCATTCAGATCAGACACTTTGTCACAGTTCAGAAAGAAGAAAGAAATCAAAAGAGCTGGTGCGAAACTCAGTAAATCTGGCAACATCTGAACAGAGATGCAAAAAATTAACCTTTGATTCTAATAGGACTTTTCAGAACAGTGTCACATCATATTACATATGTTAATTCTGCTGCTCTCTGCAGACACATCCTCACGTTTTTTGTTTATCCAGCATTTTCTGTTTGCATTTCATGTTTCCATTATCACTTTATTGCATGTTTCTTCACAGGTCTACATGTTGACCTTGGTAATGTTTGGACAATGTGGTACTTTCATGTTTCTATTACTGTTGGTGTGTCTGTGATACCTGAATTACAGCCGAAATCTGTCTCTTCTTTAAGATCGAAAGTAAAAAGAAAATCTCAACATCTTGTAAATCTCAGGAAATCTATTTTGTTTGAAAATACATTTTAGAGGCAGCTGAACTTCATGAAATAATAGCAATAGATTTTTGATGATGGAACAAGCTTGTCTCCACAATCTCCAAAAGCTTTCAATGCATAACATAGAATTATTACAGCAAAGGTGGTGAAAACTCAGCCCATTGTCTTTTCCAGTTTGGAATGAGCGATATTTCTACTGTCATTCTCTTGTATTGTCACCACACCCCTGTACATTTTGTTATTACCATCTGTTTTTAATTGTAAGCATCCTGCCAGATATGAACAACATGATCAATCTCAAACAAAAACAGACGTTGGAGGGAAAGCTCAGCAGGTCTGGCTGTATCTGTGAAGAGACATCAAAGTTAATGCTTCAGATGCGGTGACACTACTCAATCTGTATTCCCAATGATGAAATGGTGTGTATATAAAATATAGTTCACTTTGTCACATTTAAAATTATCCGTTTCAGTTCACATTGTCATTGAGCATTACATATCCCAAGCGTTGGCTCGTTCCTTGTTGTGAACTATATTTAATTCTATCTGACGTTAAGAGTGATGATGACTGGGGAATATCATTGTACTCCCCATGCAGTCTCCACAGCCACTATCCCCATTCCGCCCGATCTCCTAGGTAAGTCTGACTTATTAATTCATAAGTCTTAATGAATAAGTTCACTTTTGGTTTTGGGCTGAGGGGAAAAAAGGTGAAAAATTATTGCTTTACAGCAAATAAAACTGCATTTAGATGTTTGTCAATTTGTATAAATTAATTACTGAAGCATATTCTATATGGAAGGTCCAACGTTTCTGTATTAGAGCAGTGAGAGGACCATTCAGAGAAGTCCACACTTCCTGTCAAAGTTCAGGGCAATTGTGCCCAGTGACAGTCTGTTGGCTGGGGTTTGTTCCCGTGAAGGAGAGATCTGCACAGTAACAACATCCTGACTGTGTTTCTTTATTTTGTGGAGGGGCAGAGATTCCGGGTATGATGACGACAGCATTGCAAACGTACATCAAGGCAGAGTATTCTTGCCTGCGATCAGAAAACTTCCATCATTCTCCCTCACAACTGACTTCACTCGAGGAATTGGCGATGGGAGATGTGACCAATAGCCAGCAATGTCAGAATCCAGTCCAGTCCAGTCCAGATATATTGTGAACTGAATGTGCTGTATTGAAAGCTAGACCTGTTTGCTCAGTGACCGCGATTGATGTCAGTCTACATGCATTGTAACTGTGCCCTATTGGTGAGGGGCTTCACTCAGTGCGCTGTCCCAGTGTAGGAGCAGATGCATCAGCTCCAACAGTAACAGAGATCAGCAGCTGGAGAGACGTGGAGAGGATAGATCTGAATCTGCGAATAATGGACTGGATAATTACACGAATGGAGAGGAGGCTTTCCTTGGGTCTTTTCAACATTTCCCTCTGTCGGAAATGTCTACCTTATTGGATATTAGTGGTGCTGATTGGGCGGAGTGGAGAGTGTGTTACTCCTGGTGGAGGAGCGACGCTCCTAAATCTAGTGTGCTTCCAATTAAACCTGTTGGACTATAACCTGGTGTTGTGTGATTTTTAACTTTGTACACCCCGGTCTAACAGCGGCATCTCCAAATCATAACCTATTCTCGCTATTGTTGGTGTTCTCTACCTCTGTCCATTCATTAAGCCCATAAACAATTTTGAACTTCATTGCAATTTCTATTATCTATATTTGCCAATGAAAAAAACTTTTATCTTCAATTTCAATTGCAGTTTCCATTCATCTGAATTGCAGACCGCTCCCTTACAAACATCTGAGAACAAAACTGTGCACAACCTCGAGATCTCTTATTGCCCTGAACTGATTTATGTATCTTGTTCTCTCTGTCACGAACCCTGTCCACTACCAGGTCATAATATCCCCAGTCTCCATCTCTGCGTCAGTGCTGTGGCTGAACAAACCATTGTCTGCTCGTTGGTAAAATTCAGACTTTATGTTTCAAGCTCTCTTCTGGCCACTTTTCCAGTTACAAGTATTTCAATCACAAAATTGTTCTTGTCTCGGACGTTACTTCATGATTAGGACAATGTATCAGAGTAGGAATGTCGCTGGATGTAATTCAGGAGCAAAGCTTATTAAACGAAAGACATGGTTTCAAGCGATTTGTTTCAAGTCCTACCACAGCTGATGGCAGAACGAAATAAAAATGATAAGAATTGGAATAAAAGTGAATTTCACGAAAAACAACTATAAAACCACATTTTGTCTGAACAATTTCCTGTTTCACTGATGACCTTCGGTAAAGAAATCTAATGTTACTACCCGTTCTGGGTTAAGTGTGACTTCAGACCCATATCAATGTGCTTGACTTTCTATTGGCTTGTGGAATGTCGTCAGAGTCAGGACAATTAGTGATGCTTAACAAATGTTGCCCTGGGCAGAGATGCCGACTTCCCATGGAATAACAAATTTGAAGGTTAAACAAATTTGAAAGATGCTGGAGATCTGAAATTGCATAAATAATGCAAGGAAAAGATCAGAAAGTGCTGGGAAGCTTTTCTGAACTGAAAGCAGCTGGAAAATAGTGTGAACAATGCTGGTGACAGGGAAGTCAGCTTTGAAGGGCAGGAGGAGTGAGTTGAATCGATAGAGAAAGAGATAGAAGACAAAGAGCAAACAAAGGGAATGATGATCAGCTGGGGTGGAAATAAAATGTGAGAATCACCTCATTTATTTTTAACTTTTCAAATCTTCCTGAATATCACGCCCATGCTGCTACACGTATCCCCCGCTTTTAAAAAATTCGCATTTTGCCATTTCCCTTTCCGAAAAACCTCCATTACGTCCTGTTTTCACTAATCAAAAGAAATCCGAAGAGGATTTTCACTTTTAACAAGAAACGTAAATTTTCCCCACATAAATTAATGATACCTCACTTTATGCCATATCAGCTTATGAAAGGCTTTGTCGGAACACTCTACTTTCAGATACCGAGGGCAATCTCTATCTATCTAAGATCATGTTTAAAGCGATTTGATCCGACCTGTCTGTGTTCCCTGAGTGTCGTCATGTTCTTATATTTATTAATGGGATATAGGTATCGCTGGGTGGGCCAGCATTAGTTCACTTTGTTGATTGCCCTTGAGAAGACCTTGAGCCTCACAGGGCACTCAGACAGAGTGAGGCACACAAGGTGACAGCAACACAGGAGCAGTGCGATTCAAGATCGAATTTAGCAAGATTAATATTATTTGAAAAGTTAGAGATGTCAATTCGCCAGTGTAATTAGGGTGGGGAAGAAGGTGTTCCTGAGCATACTGGTCCATGTTTTCAAGTCTCTGTATCTTCTCCCTTTTGGAAGAGGTTGTGGGAGATCATTACCAGTTTGGGAGAGATATTTGATGTTGCCAGCCATTCGCTGACAATGAGAAGTATAAATGGATGGAAGGTTGTCCTCCATGATAGTATGGGCTGTGCACAAAACCGTCTGTAGTTTCTTATGGTCCTGGGAAGAGCAGTTACCATTACACTATTATGCACGTGAATAGAATGCTTTCAGTTGCCAGTATGCAGAGCACTGGGAGAAGGCAGTTCCAAAATATTTAGATGTAACAATTGGTTGTTAAATGGATATCTACATTCTGGTTGCTGTTTTGACAACAATTGAAATTTAACCAATAAATTTAAATTATGTTTAAGATACCAAAACATAATTGAATTTATTGTATTGCCAACATCCAACCAAAGAGCCATCACATGCTTCAAAAGAATAGAGAAGCCATCACCATCACAACGAGAGAGAAAGAGATGGACACGTAGAAGGAGAGAGAGAACACAGCGAGGCAAACAGAAGGACAGTCAGTAAAACAGAGAAAGGAAACAAAATAAGAAACAGACATTCACAAGAACAGGGAGAAGGGGAGACAGTAAGTTATGGGAAAGAAACAGAAGACAGATAAAAGGAAAATACAAGGAAACAGACAGTGTGAGAGAAATAGTGAGATACAAAGCACACAGTGTGCTGGGGGTGGGGTCACAGTGAGCTGGGGGTGGTGAATGGGAGGTTCTGGGGCTGTGGACCAGAGACAGGTGGAAGTGAGCACTGTAGTAACTGGGGGAAGGGAGGTGAGGATTTACTTTGACCTTTACCAAGAAATGCAGACAAAGCATAGTAAACAATGATGTACAGAACAATGGCTCTAAAATATGTTTGAGAGCCATGCAGGTTACGATGCACAGGGCGTGTGCGAGGCGAGATCAGCAGGAACAAGATCAGCATTATCTGAGAATAGGGAGTCCACTCATCAGTCTAATAACAGTCAGGAAGAAACTGTTCCTGAACCAGCTGCTCAGTGATTTCAAGGTTTTGTACCTTTTAGTCTGAGGGAAGAGGTTGGAGGAGACCATTACTGGGGTCTGATGGGTCATTGCTAATCTTATAACAAAGAACATTCCAGCACAGAAACAGGCCATTCGGTGGTCCGAGCCTGCGCCGATCCAAATCCTCTATCTAAACCTGTCGCCTATTTTCTAAGGATCTCTATCCCTTTGTTCCCAGCCCATTCATGTTTCTTTCCAGAAACATCTTAAAATAAACCACTGGTCACAGTTCTCCATTTTGAGAAACTCCCTCCCCTTACTATTCTCTGCCTCCTGTTGCCCAGCCAGTTCTTTATCCACCAGCTCGTGCATCATGTGACTTCACTTTCGACATACCTCGACCATGGGGAAACATACCAAACGCCTTCCTGAAGACCACAACATGACATCTACATTGCCTCCTTCGTCAATCAACTTTGTCACTTCCTCAAAGAAATCTATTGATTTGGTAAGACATGACCTTCTCTGCACAAAACCATGTTACCTATCACTGATAAGACTATTTTCATTCAAATAAGAATAATTCCAATCTCTGGACCCTGTTTTTGTGGAGTTTATTTACAATCTCCCCGTGTCTGCATTGGGAGAATTAACTCTTTTCTCTCTCCACAGTATGTTTCTATGTTTGTTTCAGGTTTCTGCCATCTGCAGTATATTTACTTGTATTTGATGGAGAATTGATGCAAATATGACGGGTTTATTGTAAAAGTGGCACTGGTGCTCGGGCTCCCCGAGTACATGGGAATCTTGCCCAGCTACTGATGTGAGTGCATGTCTCTGATTACCTACTCCGTCTCTCTCGAGCCCTGAGTCCATCCGTTATTGCATGCAGCCTTTCACCGAGCCATCCCGGGGTTCCCCAAACCCCATCGCCTGGCACTGGATGCTCCCTATGCAAGGGGCGCTCAAAGACACTGGGCACTTTCTGACACGCTAGGGATCTGGGGTAAAGCCCCAGCCATTAAAAAAGGAACAGAATAGCCAAAATCCAATTGAACAGCAAAGCAAACAGGCTGAATGACAGCCATCTGTTATGACATTTTCAGGTCTTTTAGACTAATTTCTGTTTATCCACGTCCATCTACAATAGATACTCCATATGTATACCTTGTCACACAGGTTTGGTGAAGGTGTAAGATATCAGATCCTATGGTCATTGTGACTGATTCGTTGGGCTCCACTTTCATAGTTAATGAGATCACACTAAGTTTTTATTGTCAAGTCTATCCATTTCAAAGTAAAGATCGTGCCGGAGTTATGCTGAAAGGATTTTTGAATGTTGGAGAGAATAGATTATGCCACGTGCCAGTGAAGTTAGGAATAGGAAGGCAGTATAGTTAAAAACATGGCCAAAGAGCTGGTAGGGTAGGCAGCACTTGCAATATGTGGATCATTGGGATTCCCGGGTCAGTAGGATATAGACAGGAAGGACTGGATGCATCTGAACTGGCAGCAATCTCCGATATGTGGGTCATTGGGAATCCTGGGTCAGTATGAAATACACAAGAAGGACGGGATGGACGTGAACTGGCAGCAATCTCCTGGCAGGCAGGTTTGTTATTGTCACTCAGGAGGGTTTAAACTAGTGTGGGGGGGGGGTGGTGGTAGGGGGGGAGTACGTCCACAAGCACATGACTGAAGAGTAGGTGGCGACTAATCCCAGTACAGCTAAGACCAGCAACAAACTGGCAGTGTGGAGTGAACACAATGGGACTGGCAGTCGGAAGTATGCTGATTTTAATATGAGCAGTATGACAGGCAAGACAGATGAGCTTGGAGTTTGGAGTTTGAATGAGTATATATAACTATGATATAACTATTACAGAGATTTGGTTGAGAGAGGGAACAGAAAACTGTCAATCCAATGGGTCAAGAGAGAGTTGAAGAATGTGCATTGAGAGGTTGGAGACTGTTGTTTGAAGCATAATAATTATCCAGTAGTTTATTGGAATTGGACAGTGTGTGATGAAATGTTCATATAGAAGGGACAATGGAGGAAACAGAAATTGTCTGTTTGCAATATTTTCTGCTTTACTGACAGTCTTTTCTAATCTCCTAATACCAGAGAATAGACAACGAGAATTTACATCAGGGAAACACAAACCAAATATCAGGTCAGGATCTGATGGAGTTGGGCTGAAGTGTTTTTATTTCAATGGAAGAATTATTATGGTTAAGACCGATGAACTGACAGCCTGAATCCGTGCATTGGACTATAATGTTGCAGCTTTACAGAGACTTGGTTGAGAGAGGGAAAGAACTGGCCATTTAACATTCCACGGTTTCATTGTTTTATGCGAGATGGAGAGGAAGGTAAAAGAGGTGGACGAGGTGTTTTAATAATCGGGAGAATGCTACATCTGTACTTGAAGAGGACATACAGGAGGGACTATCCACTGCAGCAATATGGTTAAAGCTCAAAAATAAGATGGCTGCAAGCACTGCGTTACTATAATCCCTCCAACAGCCACGGAGGGATTGAGGAACAGAAATGTACGTCAATTAAGGAAAGGTGTATTAAAAACAGAGTGGTCATAGTAAGTGACTTTAATATCTCCAATAATGACTGGGAGCCCCTTGGAGCAAGAGGCTTCGATGGGGCAGAATTTATTAACTGCAACAGTTTGTGGATTGTCCAACCAGAGGAAGCGCCAGACTGGATCTCGTATCGGCTAATGAGCCTGGCCAGGTGACTGACCTTTCAGTGGGACATAATTTTAGAAACAGTGGTAACAGCTCCTTCAGATTTAAGATAGTTACGAACATGGATAAGTCAGGACATTGTGTGAAGCTACTGAATTGGCGGAAGGCAAATTACGTGAGCATCAGGCAGAGCTAGGCCGTCTCAATTGGGAGGAGCTGCTATCAGGCAAATCCACATTTTGTATTTTTTATGGGGAAATCAAAATTTTGTATGTGGGATCTGCTTGTTAAATCCTGACAGCATAATCATCTGGTGATCGTCCTCCCGCCTGCACGAATTTCAATCTATTTTGTTTGAACAGATATTTCAAGGCCACTGCACAACAGGCAACAGGAAGAGATAAAGGATGATTCTGCACTGTGTCCTTCGCAGAACCAGCTTGTCTCTCCAGGCACCTGATGTCTTTATTGTGCTGAAGTCTTCATAGTGGTTCAGAGAGCTTCAGAATTAGTAGAGCACTGAACGAAGCCGTTTAGCCAATTGTACAACGATGAGCTCTCCAACATCACAATTTGAAAACAGAGTGAACTGTGTGTGTGTGAGAGAGAGAAAAATTAACAGAGAAAAAGGAAGTGAAGAAAGATAAAAGGAATGGAGGGAAAATGGAGCGACAGAGTGAGTGAGAGCAAGGGGTGTCAGACGAGTATGAAGTTAGATCAGAAGACAGCATGAGGACAAACATACAGAAATTTTATTTAGAAATTCCCACAGACTGCAAGCCCTTTGTCTGGTGCCGTACCCTGTGAGCACTATGCTGTCATCCCAGATCATTTATCGCCAATAATTTCACAGAGCCGGGTTGCTGACGCTGAACAAGTTCCAAAATAACAATAGATTGGTTCCAGGGAGAAGGTGAATTAATTTAAAAATTTTGGGCCAACTAGACAATGTGTGAGACAGGGCGAGAGAGTCTCAGTGAGGGGGATCACTGACTGGGGGAAATCAGTACCTCAGCTGTGGGTCAGATAATGACCAATAAAGCTTGAATACCTCGTCCGTGGTTTTGTAATTCACATTTCAATTCATATAGCTCCACATCGTAAGTGAATTTTAACAGACTTGTCTCTTTGTATTTTTCATGTTTTGGTATGTGCTGAAACGCTTGTTTTTTGTCCCAGTATTTTGTGTTGAATAAACACATTTTATTGTTGTGGTTCTGTTCGCCAAGCTGGGAATTTATGTTGCAGACGTTTTGTCCCCTGTCTCAGTGATATCCTCAGTGCTTGGGAGCATCCTGTGAAGCGCGTCTGTGATCTTTCCTCTGGCATTTATAGTGGTTTGAATCTGCCGCTTCAGGTTGTCAGTTCCAGCTGTCCATTGCAGTGGTCGGTATATTGGGTCCAGGTCGATGTGCTTATTGTTTGAATCTGTGGATGAGTGCCATTCCTCTAGGAATTCCCTGGCTGTTCTCTGTTTGGCTTGTCCTACAATAGTAGTGTTCTCCCAGTCGAATTCATGTTGCTTGTTATCTGCGTGTGTGGCCACTAAGGATAGCTGGTCGTGTCGTTTCGTGGCGAGTTGGTGTTCATGGATGCGGATCGTTAGCTGTCTTCCTGTTTGTCCTATGTAGTGTTTTGTGCAGTCTTTCCATGGGGTTTTGTACACTACATTGGTTTTGCTCATGCTGGGTATCGGGTCCTTCGTCCTGGTGAGTTGTCTGAGAGTGGCTGTTGGTTTGTGTGCTGTTATGAGTCCTAGTGGTCGCAGTAGTCTGGCTGTCAGTTCAGAAATGTTTTTTTATGTATGGTAGTGTGGCTAGTCCTTTGGGTTGCGGAATGTTCTCGTTCCGTTGTCTTTCCCCTAGGCATCTGTTGTTGAAATTGCACTGGATCATCAACGCCACACTCTCAGGAATCCGATTCACTAGAGAGGAAGAAAAGGGCAACCGACTCCCATTCCTAGACGTGATGGTACAGAGAACACCGAACGGAGAATTCACCACAAAGGTTTACAGGAAAGCCACACACACAGACCAAATCCTGAACTACGAAAGCAACCACCCCAACACACACAAAATAAGTTGCATCAAGACACTATTCAAAAGGGCCAGAACACACTGCAGTACACCAGAACTGCAAAAAGAGGAAGAGGAACACTTATACAAGGTATTCGCCAAAAGCGGATGCCCCCGCAATTTCATCAACAGATGTCTAAGGGAAAGACAATGGAACGACGACATGTCACGACCCAAAGGACTAGCCACACTACCATACATCAAGAGCATTTCCGAACTGACAGCCAGACTACTGCGAACACTCGGACTCATAACAGCACACAAACCAACAGCCACTCTCAGACAACAACTCACCAGAACGAAGGACCCGATACCCAGCATGAGCAAAACCAATGTAGTGTACAAAATTCCATGCAAGGACTGCACAAAACACTACGTAGGACAAAGAGGAAGACAGCTAACGATCCGCATCCATGAACACCAACTAGCCATGAAACGACACGACCAGCTATCCTGAGTAGCCACACACACAGATGACAAGCAACATGAATTCGACTGGGACAACACTACTATTATAGGACAAACCAAACAGAGAGCAGCCAGGGAATTCCAAGAGGCATGGCACTCATCCACAGATTCAATCAATAAGCACATCGACCTGGACCCAATATATCGGCCACTGCAATGGACAGCTGGAACTGACAACCGGAAGCGACAGATTCAAACCACTATAAATGCCGAAGGAAACATCACAGAAGCGCTTCACAGGAGGCTCCAAAGCACTGAGGATGTCACCTGGAGAGGCGATGAAACGTCTGCAACACAAATTCCCAGCTCGGCGAACAGAAATACAACAATGAGCACCCGAGCTACAAATCTTCTCACAAACTTTAAACACATTTTATTACTGAGGAAGAAATAACCTGTTCTGATGGGACAGTCTTCGTCTGAACCGTGCTGGGACCAGAGTCCAAGTGAATCCTAACCAAGGATTTAGACAGAGCTTTAAACTGATTAGGAGTGTGTGTGTGTGTGCGAAGGGTAGGGGTTTCCTGAAAGGGTTTAATAAGAAAAGAGGAGGTAAGAGCACAGAGCTCAAGAGAGGTTATTAAAATCTTCAGCATAGACGCAAATAGAACAGAGTGTATGGGAAGTGTAAGCAATCAAACTTCAATCACACTGAACAAACAAATGGCAATAGAAGAGGGAACGTTAACACAAGATTGAAGGGTTATATCTGAATGCGAGCAGTATAAGGAATAGGGTAAATGAGCTTGTGGCATAGATTGAAATTGGTAGGTATGACGCAATGGGCATTACAGAGAAGTGGCTGCAAGGGGATCAGGATATTCAAGGACATATATCGTATCGAAAAGATCGAGACAGTGGATTTACATTATTAATAAGAAATGAAATTTAATCAACAATAAGAAAGAAAGTAAGGTCAGATAGTGTGGAATCTGCATGGTAGAATTGAGGAACCACAAAGGTAAGACAACCACAGTTGGAGACTTGCACAGGCCTCCAAAGAGTAGTCAGGAGCTGGGGCACAAGATACACCAGGAGATAGAAAAGATCTGTAGGAAAGACAACGTTACAGTGATCATGGGGGATTTCAATATGCAAGTGGAATGGGAAACCAGGTTGGTAGTGAATCGCAAGAAAAGGAATTTAAGGAATATCTACGGGATGGCTTTTTGGAGCATCATGTGGTGGAGCCCACTCGGGAACAGATGACACTGGATTTAATGACGCAGGCTAGACAAGGGAGCTTAAGGTGAAGGAAAACTTCAGAAGCATTGATCAGAACATGGTTGAATTTATTCTGAAATTTGAGAGAGAAGATAGAATCAGAGATAACAGTATTTCAGCTGAATAAAGGCAACTGGAGAGGCATAAGGGAGAAGCTGGGTAGAATTGACCTGGATAGGCGTCTAGCCGGAAAGACAGGGTAACAGCAATGGCTGGAGATTCCATGATAATTTAAAAGACACTGCAGAGATGCGTGCTGAGTAATAGAAGTATGGTACAGGGAGGATGAGGCAACCAGGGCTGACAAGGGAAGTCAGGGATTGCATATAAGCAAAAGAGCAAGCAGAGTGAAGGGCAGTGGGGAACTGGAGAATTGAGGCCAACAGAAGACAAGAAAAAATAAATAAGGAGGGAGAACATTAAGTATGGGGGTAAGCTAACCAGTAATATAAAGGAAACTGTAAGAGATTCTTTAGATATATAAAATGCAAAAGAGACATAAATGTGAATATGGACCACTGGGAAATGATGCTGGAGAGACAGTAGTGGGAAGCAAAGGCATGGCTGAGGAATTTTGCATCAGTCTTGACGGTGCCATACACGAGTAATTTCCCAAGAATTGAAGAGAGTGAGAGGGCAGTCCTAAATACAGTGGCCATCACCAAGAAGAACATGTTAGAAAACGGAATGGCCTGAATGTGGATAACTCACCTGGACCAGATGGATTACACCCCAGCCTTGTAAGGGAGATCGCTGAAGCGTTAGTACAAGCGAAAGTGGTAATCTTTCAGGAATGACTAAAATCAGGAAAGGGCCAAGTGGCTGTATAATTGCTAACATGACACCCGGTTTAATAAGGGAGTTAGGCAGAAGATGGAAAACTGCAGACTGATTTGCAGACTTGGTTGTGGGTAACATCATGGAATTAATCGTGAAGAATGGGATTTCTGAATACTTGGAGGTCTTTGGTAAAATAGGACAGAGTCAGCATGGTTTCATCAAGGGGAGGTCATGCCT
The DNA here is from genome assembly GCF_047496795.1 of Chiloscyllium punctatum. Classification (NCBI taxonomy): domain Eukaryota; kingdom Metazoa; phylum Chordata; class Chondrichthyes; order Orectolobiformes; family Hemiscylliidae; genus Chiloscyllium; species Chiloscyllium punctatum. The sequence continues at coordinate 390,643 of NW_027309858.1, forward strand.
GACAAACCTGCTAGAATACATTGAGGGAGTAATGTGCAGATTTGATGAAGGAGAACCAATAGATGTTATCCATCTGCACCTCAAGAATCCTTTGACAAGGTGTCATGCATGATGCTATTGAGAAAGATATGCGTCCATGGTGTAAGACGCAAGGTGGAAGTTGAAGTTTGGCTGTCTGACAGAAAGCAGAGAGTGTGGATTAAAGTGTCCTTCTCAGAATGGCAGCCAGTGACAAGTGGTGTTCCACAAGACTCAGTTTTGGGACCACAACTTTTCACTTTGTGCATTCATTATCTATATGACAGAACTGAGGGCATTTGGGTTAAGCTTTCAAACTGTGCAAAGATAGATATAGGGACAGGTAGCATTGAAGAGGTGGTTTGGCTGCAGGAGGGTGCTCTGGCGCATCTCCTCAACTGCCCAAAACTCCGGCCTTGAGCTTCACCCTTCCAACTACAACAAGTTAGAACCTCTCTGGTGCATGCCTTCCATCCCACCAACCTCAGTATACAACGCATCATCCTCCGCCATTTCTGCCACCAACAGTCAGACCCCACCACCAGAGATATACTTCCCTCCCTACCCCTATCATCATACTGCTGAGACCATTCCCTCACAGCTCCCTCATCAGGTCCACGCAACCCCAACAAGCCACCTTCCACTCCCAGCACTTTCCCTTGCCACTACAACAGGTATGAAACCTGTGCCAACACCTCCCTCCTCACCTCCACCCAAGGCCCCAAAGGATCCTTCCACATCAGCCAGATAGCATCCTGTGCATCCAAATACCTCTTCTAGTGTGTCCATTGCTCCTGGTCTCCACTACATTGGCCAGACAAGACGTCAACTTGCAGAACAGTTCAGGGAACACTCTCAGACACACACACCCAACAACCCCCCTGACCTGTGGCTAAATACTTCAACTCCCCCTCCGATTCCGCCAAGGCTTTGCAGGTTTGTGGCCTCATCCACTGTCAAATTCTAGCCACCTGACGTCTGAAGGAAGAACGCATCATCTTCTGCCTTGGGACCCTTCCAACACACGGTATCAAGGACAATCTTACCAGTTTCCTCATCTCCCCTCCACCTTATCCCAGATCAAACCCTCCAACTCAGAACCGCCCTCTTGAACTGTCCTAGCTGTCCATCTTCCTTCCCATCTAGCCACTCCACCTTCCACTCTGAACTATCACTATCACCACCCACCTTCATCTAGCTGTCACCTTCCAAGCGACCTTCCTCCCAGCACCAGCCCCTCCCATTTATCTCTCTGGCACCATGTTGCTGTCGGAACTTACCTACACTAACCCACTATCCTCCATATACCTATCCAATGCCCGCTTAAATACCCATAAAGAGGGAGAGTCCACTACTGCTACTGGCAGGGCATTCCATGAGCTTACGACTCGCTGAGTGAAGAACCTACCCCTAACATCAGTCCTATATCTACCACCCCTTAATTTAAAGCTATGCCCCCTTGTAATAGCTGACTCCATACGTGGAAAAAGGTTCTCACTGTCAACCCTATCTAACCCCCTAATCATCTTGTACACCTCTATCAGTCACCCCTCCTCCCTCACTTTCACCTCGTCTTTCTCTGACTCATCACTTCCTTTCCTCGGTATCTCTGTTTCCATTTCTGGGGATCGACAGGCCACTAATATCCAGTATTAACCAACCGACTGCCACTGCTACCTGGAGTATACACCCTCACAACCTGTTTCTTGCTAATACTCCATTCCATTCCACCAATTTTTCTGTCTCCACCGCATTGCTTCTAATGATGTCAATTTCCAAAATGTCCATCTTCTTCCTCAACTGAGAATATCCCAGCACTGTTTTCGAGAGGGCCCTCAACCAGGTCTGACCCACCTCTTGCATTTCTATTTTCACCGTCTCTCTACCTTCCTGCAACAGCGAGAGAATTCCTCTTGTCCTGGCCGACCATCCCACCTGCATTCACATGAAGTGGATTATCAGCCGCCATTTCCCCCACCTCCAGCAAGATGCCATCACCAGACACATATTTTCCTCCTCAAAATTGTCCACCTTCTGGAGGGACCAGGACACCCTGGTTCACTCTTTATTCACTTTTATTACCCCGCCCTCACCCCCACCACAGGTCCACTTCACTTGCCCCTGCCGAAAGTGTAACATGTTCGCACTTCTGTCCTCCTTTCTCACTATCCAAGGGCCCAACCACACCGTACCGATGAAGCAGCACCTTACCAACATTTTCCACAATTAGTCTACTCGATTCACTTCTCACAATGTGGTCTTCTCTACATTGGGGAAACTAACGGTAGCCTGGGTGACCGCTTCTCTGAACATCCAAAGTGTATCTATACAAATGGTCCTGAGCTTCCAGTTCCCTGCCAGTTTAATACCGCATCCTGTTCCCTGACCAATATCTCTATGTCAGGCTTGCTGCAGTGTTCCAGGAAAAGTCTATGCAAACTGACACGACAACACCTCATTTACCGTGTGAGGATCCTACAGCCCTTCAGACTCAAAATCAAGTTCAATAATTTTCGGCCCTGAACTCCACAATGTCCTCGCCCCCGACCAATAATACACCAGGCCTAGTTCTCACATCGCCTTCCATTACACACCCTCTATGTTTAGCCACTAACAATCTCCATTAACAGCTGTCCAGCCCCTTCTTCATATCAACCAACATTTTCCTAGCTACCATCATTTCTGATGAAGGGTCACTGAACCCGAAACGTTAACTGTGATTTCTCTTCACAGATTCTGCCAGACCTACTGAGCTTTAAAACCAACTTCAGTTTTTGTTTCAACATTTTCATGGCACGTTTTCACAATCTAATACGTCATCAATATTTAGAGCCTTGTCAAACATAGGAACTTTGTAATTTCTCATTTAATATCAATAACGAATTACTCGAGATCCAAGTGAGACAGGGGCTTTGCTGTTATCGTTCAGATCAGACAATTTGTCACAGTTCAGAAAGAAAAAGAAATTGAAAGAGCTGGAGCAAAACTCAACAAATCTGGCAGAATTTGAGCAGAGTTGCATAGCATTAACCTTTGACTTTTCAGAAATGTCACATCATAATCAATATGTTAACTCTGTTTCTATCTGCAGATACTTCTTCATGTTTTTATTTCGTTTCTCCACCATTTTCAGTTTGTATCTCATGTTTGCATATCATTATATCTCATGTTTCTTGACTGGTCCATTTGCTGACCTTGGTTATATGTGGACACTGTGGTCCAATTACAGATGGTGTGTCTGTGACACGTGTATTAAGGCCGAAATCTGTTTCTTTTATAAGATTCAAAGAGAAAAAAAAAACGTTTCTGAATATCCTGGAAATCTCAGAAAACCACTTTGTTTTAAAAAACTTTTCATTGCAACTGAACTTCATGACACAATACGAATCGATTTTTGTTGATGGAACAGTCTGTGTCCTTTATTGAACAAGCTTGTCTCACCCCCCCTCCACAGGCTTTAAATACATATCACAGAATTATTAAAGCAAAGGTTGCGGAAACTCAACCCATTGTCTCTTCCAGCTTAGAATGAGCTGTCTCTCTTATTGTTATTCTGTATACTGGCAACCGAAAGCATTCTATTCATGTGACATGGTAATTGCTCTACCCAGGACCATAAGAAACTACAGACGGTTGTGTGCACAGCACAGACCATCACGGAAGGCAACCTTCCATCCATTTATACTTCTTATTGTCACCGAAAGGCTGATAACATTAAAAAAACTCACTGTGACACTCTCTGATCTTATCTGACACTCTCTGAGACACACCGAGACACTCTCTGAAACCCACTGTGACACTCTCTAACAGACTGTGAAACTCTCTGACACACTCTGCAGCACAATGTGACACACTCTGACAGACTGTGAAACACTGTGACACACTCTGACCCTCTCTGACACTGACTGTGACACTCTCTGACTCTCCCTGACACTCTCTGAGGCACAGCACGACATCTGTGACCCTCTCTGACAGATTTTGACAAACTGTGACACTCTCTGACTCTCTCTGACTCACTCCGAAATATACTGACACCTTCTCTGACAGATTGTGACACACTGTGACACTCTCAGAGACAGACTGTGACACGTTCCGACTCTCTCTGACTCTCTGAAACACGCTGAGACTCTCTCTTAGACACACTGTGACTCTCTCTGACACTCTTGAACACACTGTGACACTCTCTGATACTCTCTGTGGCACACAGTGACACTCTCAAAAACAGACTGTGACTCTCTCTGACTCTCTGAGACACACTGTGACACTCACTGAGACTCACTGAGACTCACTGTGACACTCTCTGACAGACTGTGACTCTATGACTCTCACTGAGACTCTCTTAGACACACTGTGACACTCGCTGACTCTCTCTGACACTTTGAGATACATTGTGACACTCTCTGGTCCTATCTGGAACTCTCTGAAACACAGTGTGACACTCTCTGACGCACTCTGAGACACCCTGTGACTCGATCTGACTCTCTCTGAAACACACTGTGACTCGCTCTGACAGACTCTGACACACTGTGTCACTCTCTGACACTTTCTGAGACACACTGTTACACTTTCTAACTCTCTCTGACTCTCTGGGACACACAGTGACACTCTCTGACCCTCTCTGAGACCGACTGTGTGTCTCTCTCTCTCACTCTCTCTCTGACACTCTCTGAGGCACAGCACGACACACTGTGACACTCGCTGACTTTCCCTGACACGCTCTTAGGCACACTGTGATACTCTCTGATTCTCTCTGACCCTCTCTGAGACACACTGTGACACTCTCTGACTCTCTCTGACACTGTGAGACGCACTGTGACACTCTCTGATCCTAGCTGACACTCTCTGAAACACATTGTGACACTCTCTGATTCTCTCTGAAAGACACTGTGACACTCTCTGACTCACTCTGACTCTCTCTGAAACACACCGTGACACTCTCTGATCCTATCTGACTCTCTGAAACACACTGTGACACTCTCTAACAGACTGTTACACACTCTGACCCACTCTGAGGCACACTGTGACTCGCTCTGACAGACTGTGACACACTGTGTCACTCTATGACACTTTCTGAGACACACTGTTACACTTTCCGACTCTCTCTGACTCTCTGAGACACTGTGACACTCTCTGAGACACACAGTGACACTCTCTGACCCTCTCTGAGACCGACTGTGCCTCTCTCTCTCTCTCTCTCTCTCTCTCTCTCTCTCTGAGGCACAGCATGACACTCTCTGACATGCTCTTAGGCACACTGTGATACTCTCTGACTCTCTCTGACCCTCTCTGAGACACATTGTGACTCTTTCTGAGTTATTCTGTCTTTCTCTGAAACACACCATGACACTCTCTCACAGACTGTGACCCTCTCTGAGACAAATGCTGACCCTCTCTGACACTCTCTGAGACAAAGTACGACTCACTGTGACACTCTCTGATTCTCTCTGACAAACTCTGAAATACATGTAACCATTTCTGACGGACTGTGACACTGTGTGACACTCTCTGAAACACACTGTGACACTCTCTGAGACACACTATAACACTCTATGAGACACACTGTGACACTCTCTGAGACACATTATGACACACTGTGACATTCTCTGACTATCTCTGACTCTCCGAGGCACATTGTGACAATCTCTGACCCTCTCTGAGACAGACTGTGACCCTTTCTGAATGAATGTGACATTCTCTGACAGACGGTTACAGCTGGAGTGAACAAGGTCGGGAATGGGACTGAGGTGTTAGTGGGGGAGCACTTTGGAAAGTTACCACAATTGTATTAGTTTGAAAATAGCGATGGAAAGGGACAGGCCTGGTCCACAAGTTCAAGTTATTCAATGGAGCAAGATAGTATTAGACAGGGCTTTTTAAAGTAGATCTGGGGAGGATATTTACAGGTAAAGGGAAGTCTGGCAAGTAGGAATATCTTAAAACCGAGATAAAAGGAGCGTTCAGCGCCAGCATGTTCCTGTTAGTGTGCAGCTCAATGCTGACTGAATTAGGAAACACTGGCTGAGTTTCGAGGCTGTGGTCAAGAAAAAAGGGGTCACATGTCAGATATAACTGGCTGACTCAAGGGAATCCCTTCAGGAGCATCCGGTCTGTTGGAATACACTTAGGATGGAAATCAGGAATGTAAAAAGGGGACACGAGATAGCTTTGGCAGAGAAAGTTAAAGAGAATCAAAAGAGACTCTACAAGGGTATTAAGGGCAAAAGAAGAGCTCGGGACAAATCCGGTCTCCTTAATGATCAATGAAGGCAACGATGTGTGAAACTACAAGATCCAAAACAAATATTTCATTTTGGAACTTACTTTGGATAAAGACTGGGGCGCTCAGGGAACTAAACAGTGTTTGGCCCGACTACTATTCGAATACTGTGTGCAATTCTGTTCTCAATGCCACAGGAAGGATGTCGTGAAACATGAAAGGGTTCAGAAAAAATGAACAAGGATGTTGCCAGGATTGGAGGGTTTGCGCGTTAGGGAAATGCTGAATAAGCTGGGGTTGTTTTCACTTGAATATGGGAAGCTGAGAAGTTAATAGATAAAGGTGTTTAAAATCATGATGATCATCGATCAGGTCAATAGACAAGGTTTTTCCCCAGGAGCTGAAAATCTGCATGAATTCATGTAAAACTCCGTTATCTCAATTTTTAGCTTAGAATCAATCTAAACATCATGGCATAGTCAGAGAACACAGGGGGCCAACACTTTCAACATTTTGTTTTGCTATCACCATTGTTCACAGCTCACCTGAGAATGCAACTTTTTTTAAAAAAAAGGTTTTGGGATTTACACATGAAAGAAGTGAAACTATCATGGTAGTCTAACAGATGAAAGGCTTAACAGAGAATCAATTTTTCCATGTATAATTTCAGTTACATCATACTGTAAATTTTTGCTCTAAATTCTGTGTTATGATCGAGCCCTCCACTATCACCTGATGAAGGAGCGATGCTCCAAAAGCTAGTGTGCTTCCAATTAAACCCGTTGGACTATAACCTGGTGCTATGTGATTTCTAACTTTGTACACCCCAGTCGCACACCGACATCTCCAAATCAGTACTGTTCTTTGTTCTGTGTTCTATGGAAGTGCTCAATAATACTTGGACATTAAGAAGATTTGAGACTTGGAGCAGGTCAGCCTTGATCTTAGTGAAGGGCAAGGCAGGCTTGGGATGTGAATGCCTTGCCCCTGTTCCTGATGCTCTCCCCTTCTGTTATTGGAAAGTTCGTATGTGTTATTTTCCTGGAAGGTCTTTTATGGAATGTTGCAATCAGGGAGACCCGTGGACTTTGTGAGCCATCACTGGGTGAGATTTGGGGGCTGTATTCACAGTGAATCTGGGTCTACAATATGATCAACAAATGAAGCACAAGATACAGAGAGGGGAAGTTTTGTAAAGAGAAATGAGCAACCTCTTCCATATCCAGCCTGGGTCTTCCAATTACATTTTCCAAATCTCCCAAACCGAGTGGGACAGTCTCCAGGGACCGAACTGACTCCTCTATTTCTGTGCACCATGCTATAACAATAAGTGGACTCTAACTGCTCCTGTCTAGCAGGTTAGAGGGGTTGAATGGAACACAGAAACATGGGACTGAGGAGCAGGAGTGGGTCATTAGAGAATTTGAGTCTTCTCCACCAGGCATTGAGATTGTGGCTGATCAGATTGTGGTCTCAGCCTCATCGTCCTGTCTGTGTCCCATTATCTGTGACTCACTTTTCTGTCAAATCTTTTGCTAACTCAGCTGTGAATACTTGTAATCAGAGAGGCACCACAAACTTCCGGGGAAGAGAATTCCCATTCGAATGACCCTTTTAGAATTCTTCCTCATCCCGCTGTGAGAATAAGAGAATCATACAGCGTGGAAAAAGATCCTTTTGTCCAATTTGTCCATGCCGATCAGGCATCTTAATCAGATCTCGTCCCACTTGGCAGCATTTGGCCCACATCACATGATCCATTCCCATTTATGTAACTATCCAGTTACATTTTAAACATGTAATTGTACCCGCTTTCACTACTTTCTCTGGCAGTACACCCACCAGCCTCTGTATGAAAAGGTTTCCCCTCAGGTCCCTTCTCAGTCTTTGCCCTGTCACCTTCACACTATGCCGTCTAGTTCTGGACGCCCCTACTCTGGGAAAAAAGATCTTGTCCAATCAGACTATCCATGCCCCTCAGGACTTTATTAAACCTCTGTCATGTCACCATTCAGTCTCTGACAGTCCAGGGGTAAAAGCCTCATCCTGTTCATCATCTCCCTGTAGCTCAAACCCTCAGGTGCCAGATAATCTTTGTAAATCTTTTCTGCACCCTTTCAAGCTTAACAACATCCATCCTTTAAAAGAGTCAACTGATTTGTACGCAGTTTTATTAAAGTGGCCTCACCTCCGTCCTGTCCAAGCCCCTCACGCTACCCCGACTCCAATTCTCAATGTTCTGACCGATTAAGACAAGCATGTCAACCACGTTCCTCACTACTCTACCGACCTAAGCTCCACTTTCAAGGAACTATGAATCTTCACCCATAGTTCTCTTTGTTAAGCAACATTTCCCAGGGCACTACCCCGCTTTAACTTACCGAAATGTCAAACCTCACCAATATCTAAATTAAACTCCATCTGCCAGTCCTTGGCTCATTGTTGGTCAAGGATCCCGTTATAATCTGAGATAATCTTCTTCACTGTCCACTGAACCAATTCGGTGATGTTATCTGTAAACTTACTAACCATGCCTCCGATAATCACATCAAAGTTGTTTATATCCGTGATGAAAAGCAGTGAGCTCAGCACTGATTCTTTCAGCACACCGCTGGCCACAGGACTTCAGTTTGGAAAACAATCCATTACCTTCAATCCAATTTTGTATCCAATTGGTTAGCTTTTACTAGATTACATATAATCTAATTTTAGTAATCTGTCTACGATGGGGAACCTTATTATATGCCTTGCTGAAATTTATGTAAAAATTGTACACCACAGTGTATTCTTCAATCTTCTTTGTCATCTCTTTATAATACTCAATCACATTAATTAGACATGATTTCACAAATCCATATTGACTATCCCTAATCATTCCTTGTCTTTCTAAATAAATGCAAATTCCATCCCTCAGAATCCCCTCCAAGGAACTCCTCGTCTCTGACCTTGGCTGATTGAGTCGATAATTCCCTGTGTTGTTTTGGCTCACTTCTCCCTTTTCTGGCCCCACTCCTCCACTGCCCACAAAAAATAATTATAACTATGTTGGTGATATGGCCAAAGATATAGTTCTCAGAGTGTGTCAGGGTCAGTGTTCGGAACAAGTCAGGCAGATTTCTTTAATCTACTAAAACAACATGTCTATGACCAAAACAAACTATGATGGAAAGTGGAATGACGAGAGGATATTGCAAATATGTACAGTGATATTTCCCTTTGAAAAATACTGAGAAACACACACACACACACAAAGACACACACACAGACACACACGCACACACACACACACACACACACACACACACACACACACATACACACACACACACACACACACACACACACACACACACACACACACACGTATTGTCGATAACAAACTGAAAAGCAAAATATCTGCAAAGTTAACTTGAAAGAACATTGTCCAAATATGATTCGAACTTATGACCTAAGGAAAAATGAGAGTTTGACCCAAATACTGTTCTATGTGTAGAGTCATCAAGTCCTAGATCATGGAGAGAAGCAGAGAGGCCCTTTGGCTCAAACTCGTCCATGCTGACCCAAATATCCAACCACACTAACCTCATTTCCCAGCACTTGGCCAATAGCATTCTCGACCTTTCCTGTCCATGTACTTGCCCAAATGCCATTTACGTATCCTTAATATAAATGCATCAACCACTTCTGTTGACAGCTCATTCCCTTTGTGTGCCACTCTCTGTGTAAAACAGTTTCCATCAGTTTCCCTTTTATTCTTTCCCCTCTGACCTTAAACTGATGCTCTCCCCTCCTTGATTCCCCAACTCTAGGGAAAATTTGTTGGGTCCATTCACCCTATCCATGTAAACTTCTATAGGCCCCTCTCCTGTGCTCTGAAGAAAAAAAGTCCTCGCTTGTCCAACCTCTCCCATTAATTCATACTGTTGAGTCCTGGCAACATTTTTATAAATTCCGTCTGCACACATTCCAAATTAAAAACATCCTTCCGATCGCAATGTGACTAAAACTGAACACAACACTACAAGTGCAGCCTCACCAACATCCTGTATGACTATAACATAACTTCCCAACTGCTCTCCTCCATGTCCTGACCGATGCTTGCTAGTGTGGCAAAAGCCTACTTCACTACCATATCTAACTATGACCCCACTTTCAGAGAACGGTGGACCTAAACTCCATGGTCCCTCTGCTCAACTACACTCCTTAAGGTCCTACCAATCAACATGAAACTCCTACCTTGATCTAACGTTGCCAAAATATTCCTCGGCCCACTTCTCCAGTTTGATCAACGTCCTGCTGCAATTTCTGATATACTTCCTCATTGTCCACGATACCACCTATCTTAGTGTCATCTTCAAGTTTCCTAGCCATGCCTTGCACATTCGCAAGAATATCATTGATACAGATAACAAATAGCAACGGGCCCAGCAGCGACCCCTGAGGCACTTCATGTGTCACAGGCCTCCAGTCCGAGAGAACCCTTCCACTATTACCCTCTGCTTACTACCATGAAGCCAATTGTATATCTAATTTGCCAGGTCCCTCTGGATTCCATGCGATTCTAACCTTCCAGACCAGCCTATCAATGGCAACCTTGTCAAAGGCCTTACTGAAAACCACACACTCTATCGCCCTACCCTCATCAACATTCCTGGTCACTTCATCAATGAACTCAAACAAATTTGAGAGGCATGATCTCCCACTCACAAAGCCATGTGATCTTTCCAGTATAAAAACAACTATTAATAATAATTATTAAAATTAATAATATCAAACTAATAAGATATAAAACTAATATCAAACTAATAATAAGATGACACTTTCAGTGGAGAATAAATTAACCATGGTATGTGATATTCGAACGTGCATCATGGGTGAAGGGCAGAATAGATTTTGTACCTGTGTCATTGAACTGTGTTGAAAAAAAGCAAGGGTGACATGGTAGTTCAGTGGCTAGTACTGCTGCCTCATAATGTCATGGATCCGGGTTTGGTTCCAGCTTCGGGTGACGCTCTGTATGGAGTTTGCACATTCTCACTGTGTTTGTGTGTGTTTCCTCTGGGTGCTCCATTTTCCTTACACAATCCAAAGATCTATAGGTCAGGTGAATTGGCCATGCTAAGTTACCTATCGTGTTATGTGCATTCGTCAGGGGTAAATATAGGGTAGAGAAATGGAACTGGGTGGGTGACTGTTTGGAGGGTTAGTGTGGTCTTGTTGTGCCAGACGGTCTGTTTCCATACTGTAGGGAATCTGTCAAAAAAACTATTTCTAAACAAACCTTATATTTCCAAATGCATGCATATCGCACACCTCAGAGTCTTCTCAAGCAACCTTCGTACCACAGATATTAGACTTCCTGGTCTATCGATCCCAGATTTTTCTTTGCTTCCCTTTCTGAATAATGGCACAACATTTGCTAATCTCCAATATTCTGGAACCTAACCTGTTGCTAACGATGATGCAAAAATATCAACCAGGGTCCCCGTAGTTTCTTCTGTAGCCTCTTGCAGTGTTCTTGGATGCATCTGTTTACAACCAGGAGATTTATCCACCTTCATACAGTCTAACGCATCCAACACACCTTCTCCTGTGATATTGACTCACCCCAAGATAACACTACGACTTTTGTCAGCCTCCCAAGGTTCATGTATTACTCCACGGTAAAGACAGAGGAGAAATATTCATTGAGAATCTCGCAAATCTTCAGGACATGCACGTCCATTTTGGACTTTGAGGGGTCATATTCTCATTTAGCTATTCTTTTGACTTTAATATAGTTAATGAACCTCTTTGGATTCACACTAATCTTATCAGCCAAAGCTATTTTGTGCCCCCTTTTCACCCTCCTGATTTCCTTTTTCAGTAAACTACTGTACCCCGTGTACACCTCCAGGTATTCCCTCGATCCCAGCTGCCTGGACCTGAGCCACGCCTCCTTTTTGCTGGTCAAAGCCTCAATATCTCCTGACATCCGAGGTTCCCTCTTCCTACCAACCTTGCCTTTTACCCTCACAGTAACACATAGACCTTGAACTGTCGACATTTCACTTTTAAAGTCCTCCCACTTGCAGGAGGTCCCTTCGCCTGCAAAGAAACCCCTCCAACCAACCCCTACAAGCTCCTGTCTCATTCCATCAAAATTCGCCTTGCCCCAAGTTTTAACTTGAACATGTGGACCAATTTTATCCTTCTGCATAACTATTTAAAAATTAATAGAACTATTTTCGCGGGTCCCAGAGGGCTCCCCCACTATCACCTCAGACACCTGTCCTGCCCTAGATCTTAGAGTAGGTCACGCTTCGTCCCTTCCCGATTTGCACTCTCTACTTACTGCTTGAGGAAACTATTCTGAACACACTTAATAAATTCACCCCATTTTAGTCCTTAATTCTATGTCATTCCCAGTCTATGTTAGGAAAATTAAAATCTCCTACTAATGCAATCCTATTGGCCCTGTGCGTCTCCCCAGTCTGTCTACATATTTTTGTTCCATTAATTCCTCGTTTATTATTTGGGGGCCTATAGTACAATCTAAATCCTATCACCATTCCCTTCTTATTTATTAGCTCCCCAGACAAATCCTCACAGGATGATTCATCAGTTATTTTATCTCTGATTACTGCTGTGTTACTCGCCTGAATCAAAAATGAAACTCTCTGTCCCCTCTTTCCACCATCTCTGTCCCCTATAAAGCACCTGTCCCCTGGTACTTTAAGCTGTCAGTGCTGTCCCTCCCTTATCCATGTTTCAGTAATGGCTATAATGTCCCAGTCTCACGCAGCGATCCATGTCCACAGTTCATCAGCCTTACCTGTCAGCCATCTTGCATTGAAACAGTTGCGATTTAATCCAACAGACATTCCTTGCTCCCTGTCGTTGTCTAGCCTGACCTGTCTCTTCATTTTACTGTTTCTGATTACTGTATCTCCTTCCAGCCTCGCACTTGACTTCCTGCTGTTGAGGATCTCACCACTCCCCAACCCCAGCCAATCTCGTTGAAACCCTCCCTTGCAGCAGTTGCAAACCTGCCTGCCAGGATACTGGTCCCCTTCCAGCTCAGGTACAACTTGTCCTTCCTGAACACGCCACCTTGCCCCACAAAAGATCCCAGTAATCCAAAAATCTCTGCCCCCTGCACCAATTCTTTAGCCACCCCTTCATCTGCCATATCCTCCTATTCTTACCCTCACTAGCACGGAGAACTGGAAGTAAACTGGATATTACCGTGCATTTTATCCTTTTCCGTAGCTCTCCACAATCACTCTGTAGGATGTCATCACTATTTCTACCTGTGTCATTCTGTCCTTTGTACCAATGTGCACAATGACTTCTGGCTGCTTCCCGCTCCCACCACCCTCCCCCTACTCCCGGTGAGAACGTTCTGCAGCCACTCTGAGACATCCTGGACCCTGGGCATGTGGGAGGCTACACACCATTCCGGATTCCCATTTGCTGCCACAGAATCTCCTGTCTGTTCACTATCGAGTCGAATAATTACTTCTGTTGTTATTCTACTTGCACAGCCTTCTGACAATGGTATTTCTTCATGAAACAGTTGAATTTGGCAGAATTGTTTTGCTTCAGGTAATGGGGAGATTCCAATGAATCCTCATCAGGAATCCTCCATTAGTGGGAAAGACGACTGGGCTTTTTTTCACTCCCACACATTGCTGTGATGAGCGATTGGGAAGCAGAAAGGGAGCAATAGAATGTTTCTCCACAGATAGGCTATATTTTCCATCTGTAAGTTAAATCAGTAACGTTTCCAGTCCCATACTGGACTCTGTGAGCTCTTCTTGAACATTGTCCGAACTATATGACTCCATAACATTCTCGACTCCAGGTCAGTGTGTTATTGCAGAATCAATTCATTCACAATAAATGGTCCTACTTGTTTTGAAGATGTATTACTATGTGCTTGTATAATGTAAAAATAAGCGTTTCATGTCTTCACAAAGTCTGTGTTAAAATGAATACTCTTAAACATGTACAGTAATTGCTGGAAAAGCTCAGCTTGTCTGTCAGAATATTTGGGAAGAGAATTCACAGTTCAATTTTACTGTCCAATGACCTTTCCTTTGAAACTGACTTATTCTTAAATTATTTCCCCAGTTTTATTCTCCCACACCATAAGAAATATCCATCCAGTATTCACCAACTACACTCTTCTCCAGATCTTATATGGTCAATAAACCATCCCTCATTCTCAGGTCTAACTGTTAATTCTTCAGAACGTAATGTCTTCATCCCAAGAATGCATAAAGAGAAACATCTTTGAGACATTTCGAAAGCAATTTTTTTTTCAGTTTAGGCAGTTATAACTACACATTATACAACAGATGTAATCTCAGCAATGCCCTGTACTGATGCAAAAAACATCACTAAGATCATACCCAACACCCCTTGCACGAAACAGGATCATGACATTTACCTTCCAAATCACTTGCTACATCTTCAGGTTAATTTGATATGATTCATGTACTACGACCCACAAATCTCTCTGTAACACTGAGTTCTGCATTCTCCTTGCAGTTAAATAAATTTCTGCTGTTTCGTCTTTTCCACAAAACAGAAAATTTCCATCACATATATATTGTACTGTTTTTGTTTTCTGCTGAAGCTTTGATCACAGCCATCCTCTGTCTTTATGCCATTGCTTATTCTGCCTTCCCCTGTCCGTATCCCATTGCAGATGCTCGGCCCTCCCCCTGTCTGTATCCCATTGCTGATGCTCTGCCCTCCACTGTCTGTATCCCATTGCAGATGCTCTGCCCTCCCACTGTCTGTATCCCATTGCTGATGCTCTGCCCTCCCCTGTCTGTATCCCATTGCAGATGCTCGGCCCTCCCCCTGTCGTATCACATTGCTAATGCTCTGCCTCCCCGCGTCTGTGTCCCATTGCTGATGCTCTGCCTCCCCCCGTCTGTATCCCATTGCTAATGCTCTGCCCTCCCCTGTCTGTATCCCATTGCAGACGCTCGCCCCTCCCTCTGTCAGTATCACATTGCAGATGCTCTGCCCTCCCCTGTCTGTATCCCATTGCAGACGCTCTAACCTTCCCCGTTACAGACGCACTGCCTTCAGCTGTCTGTATCGCATGGTAGATGCTCTCCCCTCCCCTGTCTGTATCCCATTGCAGACGCTCTAACCTTCCCCGTCTGTATCCCATTACAGACGCACTGCCTTCAGCTGTCTGTATCGCATTGTAGATGCTCTCCCCTCCCCTGTCTGGATCCCATTGCAGACGCTCTTCTCTCCCCCTGTCTGTATCCCATTGCAGACGCTCTGCTCTTCCCCTGTCTGGATCCCAATGCAGGTGCTCTGCCCACCCCATCTGTATCACACTGCAGACGTTATGCCACCCCTGCCTCTATCCCACTGCAGAAGCTCTGACCTCACCCATCAGTATCCCATTACAGGCACTCTTCACTTCCCCTGTCTGTCTCCCATCGCAGACACTCTGCCCTTCCCTTGTCTGTATCCCATTGCAGACGGTCCGACCTCCCCTGTCTGTATCCCATTGCAGACGCTCTCCCTTCCCCTGTCTGTATCCCATTGCAGACGCTCTACCCTTCCCCTGTCTGTCTCCCATCGCACACGCTCTTCCCTCCCCCTGTCTGTATCCCATTGCAGAGGTGCATATCTCCCCCAGTCCGTCTCCCATTGCAGACACACTGCCCTTCCTTGTCTGTATCCCATTGTAGACGCACTGCCCTCCGCTGTCTGTATCCCATTGCAGACAGTCTTCCCTCCACTGTCTGTATCCCATTGCAGACGCTCTGCCCTCTCCCCGTCTGTCTCCAATTGCAGGTGATCTGTCCTTCCACTGTCTGCATTCCCTTGCAGACGCTCTACCCTCCCCCTGTCTGTATCCCATTGCAGACGCTCTGTCTCCATTTGACATCTTATTGAATGACTAGCCTGGTGCATGAGCAAATTGAGCTCCATCTCCTTCATCCGGTTCATTAGAATAGATTGTAATTTGTTGATGACCTCATACAGATCCCTGAAGAATTCCACTCGTTACAGCTTTCCAAACACAAAATGAGTAATGATCTATACTCTGCATTTCCTGACAGCGACCTAGGGCTCACCCTCTTCTGCATAACAGCCTGGGATGGTTATAGGGCGTCCCCCTGTGCGGTAATTTACTGAATACTTCATTCTGTTTGGTGGGGTCTGTTTGGTGCAGCCCATTTTGCCGCAGACGCATTTAGGCACAGAACTATTTCAGCGCAGCTCATATTTATTCCTTTTCAGGCTTAGGTAAAAGCATTAATCAAAGCAATAAAAATAAAAATAATGTTTATTGCCTTTAGTAAAAATGTTAAAAAGACACCTGAGTAAGTATAACATTGACTCAGAGTTTTATTTCAGAGCTAAAATGATAATCGGTCTTGCATTTATTCACATTGAAAACATTCATGAAACTATTGAACATTTGACTGATACGCTTCCAGATGAACTGCAACCGCTGCTGGACTGGTTCGAGGATAACTATGGAGGTAGAAGATTACGCAGAGGAAATGGTCGGCGTTCACCGCTTTTTCCAGTTGGAATGTGGAATTTATATGAAAGAACTTTAAACAATGACGACAAAACAGACAATAATGCAGAAGCTGTCCACAGGAGATGACAATGCGAACATGATGTGGAACATCCAGTTATTTGGAAATATATTGACAGTTTACCAAAGGTTCAGAGAGGAAGGGACATTTACTATGAGCATTTGATAGCAGGGCACGATAGTCCGTTGAAATTAAAGAAGCAGATGCTAGATTACAAACACTCGTAAGAAGATTTAGTGAGAGAAATGATGTCGAGTATTTACGAGGATTGCCCATAATTTTGAATGAATGTAATGTTTTAAATTTTTCGTAATGAACTTATATCGTTTACTTTTTTTCTTTTTAACATTTTTACTGAAGAGAAGAAACATTATTTTTATTTTTAGTCTTTCATTAATGCTGTTAACTAAGCCCGAAAAGTGAGAGAGATTAGATTGGAACTGCCAGCGAGTTTCAATTGAGAATTGCTCTTTACTGAACATTGATACTTACTTGGTTGGTGGGACGTCGATGTTTCAGAATCTCCACACAAGGTGTCCTGGTCGTCTCTGGCTTTTTGAAGGATCCTCCCCAAATGTCGAGGTAGACAGTGAGGGAACGGATGTCGGGCACTCTACTTAGTTACAGCATCTGTAAGCCGCCCTCTCTCTCTCTCTCGCCTCCCTATCCCTCTCTTTCACCCCCTCCCTCTCTCTCTCACCTACTCTCTCTCTCGCCCCCTTCACTCTCTCGTCCCCCTCCCTCACTCTCTCGTCCCCCTCCCTCTCTCACTCGTCCCCCTCCCTCTCTCTCTCGTCACCTCCCTCTCTCTCTTCCGCCCCCTCCCTCTCTATCTCGCCACCTCCCACTCTCTCTCGCCCTCTCACACTCTCTCTTGCACCCTCCCTCTCTCCCCCTCCCTATCTCTCTTTCCCCTTCCTCTCTCTCTCTTTCCCCTCACTCTTTCTCTCACCCCCACCCTCTCTCTCTCTCACCCCCTCCCTCTCTCTCTCTTGCCCCCTCTCTCTCGTCCCTCTCTCTCTCTTGCCACCCTCCAACTCTCTCTCGACCACCTTTCTAACTCGCCGCCCTCTCTTTCTCTCGCCCCCCCTCTTTCGCCCGCGCCCTCTCTCTCTCGCCCGCCGCCCCTCTCACACCCCCTTCCTCTCTCTCTCTCGCCCCCTTCCCTCTCTCTCTCTCTCGCCTCCCTATCCCTCTCTTTCACCCCCTCCCTCTCTCTCTCACCTACTCTCTCTCTCGCCCCCTTCACTCACTCGTCCCCCTCCCTCTCTCTCTCGTCACCTCCCTCTCTCTCTTCCGCCCCCTCCCTCTCTCTCTCGCCACCTCCCACTCTCTCTCGCCCTCTCACACTCTCTCTCGCACCCTCCCTCTCTCCCCCCTCCCTATCTCTCTTTCCCCTTCCTCTCTCTCTCTTTCCCCTCACTCTTTCTCTCACCCCCACCCTCTCTCTCTCTCACCCCCTCCCTCTCTCTCTCTCTTGCCCCCTCTCTCTCTCGTCCCTCTCTCTCTCTTGCCACCCTCCAACTCTCTCTCGACCACCTTTCTAACTCGCCGCCCTCTCTTTCTCTCGCCCCCCCTCTTTCGCCCGCGCCCTCACTCTCTCGCCCGCCGCCCCTCTCACACCCCCTTCCTCTCTCTCTCTCGCCCCCTTCCCTCTCTCTCTCGCCCCCCTCTCTCTCTCGCCCCCTCCCTCTCTCTCTCACCCCATCCCTCTCTCTCACACCCTCTCCCTCTCTCTCACCCCCCTCTCCCCCCCCTCTCTCTCCCGCCCACCTCTCTCTCTCGCCCCCTGCCTCTCTTGGTATCACCCCACCCTCTCTCGTCCCGCACCCCCCCTCTCTCTCGCCCCTCCCTCTCTCTCTCACCCACCCACCTGTCTCTCTTGCCCGCCGCCTCTCTCTCTCACCCTTCTCCCTTTCTCTCTCGCACGTCCCTCTCTACCTCGCTCCCCTCCCTCTCTCTTACCTCCTCCTTCTCTCTCTTGCTCCCCCCTCTCTGTCGCCCGCCCTCCCTCTCGCTCTCGCTGCTCCCTCTCTCTCTCTCAACCACCCACCTCTCTCTCTCTTGCCCATCCCCTCTCTCTCTCTCTCTCATGTCTCTTCCTTTCTCTCTCGCCCCTCTCTCTCACCTCCACTTAGTGGAGCTGCTGGGGATGGTTTGCAGAAGGTTGTGCTGTGAGCTGCCTCAGATATTCCGGAAAACCTGATGATTTGGTGACGCAACTCTGAATGGAACATGGGTACTGTAGTTACAGCATCTGGGTCTGCAACATGAACAACAAATGGCGCAGAGGCTACAGAGAGGGGAAGCTCTGAAACCACAGAGTGAGTGTGTGTGGGGAAAGGGACATGCCGTATTTGCCTGTGCCTTAGTCTGGACGAGTACACATTCTCACTCTCCCCGTTACATACACTGATGCACACTCTCCCTATCTGCCCCTCACACACATTCACACTGCCCCTCTCTCACGATCCACACATGCACTCCACTCTGTCAACACACACGGATGAACACAGACCGGCTCTCTCTCTCCCTCCCGCACACACACGCACAATCCACCTCATTCTCTCTCACATACAGAATGGGTGTCTCTCACTCCCCTTCACGCAGACACGCCCTCTCTCCCACACATACACACGCGCGCTACTCCTACTTTGTAAATAAAACCAGTCTGACTCCAGGGCAAGACACAGACAGAGTCCAAACAAGGCCTCAAGCTGAGAATACATTATCTGACCGCAACTGTTAGTTCATTTACATCGATAGTACCTGAAGGTGTCTCCAGGCAGTGACTTGAAATAAATTCTGTGATTTGCATTTTAATCAATCAAACCCGCCTCTCCATTCTGACTGATTAAGTACTTAAGAGCCATCTTAGGTGTGTACAATTCATGTGCATGACTTGTACAACCCTTTGATCTTGGCTAAAGGTGGCTGGAAGTGAAGACTTTACGGTGGAACCGTTGATGAAGAACAGTGGAAGGCTTTCAAAACAATTTTTCAACGTTCCCAGCAACAGCATATAATGGTGAAATGGAAGGACTGTCGCAAAAGGGTAATCTACCATGAACGTCCCAGGTAATAAGGGAGGCTATCAAATTAAAATAAATGGCATAAATAATGGCAACGACCAGTGGGAAAGTAGAAGATTGGGAAAACTTTAAATGTCAAAATAATGTCAAAACCGTTAACTTTTTTGTTGCTTTATTTTGACATTTATCAAGACACATCCGATAGGTTACAAGAGTAAACTACCTCAGAATATAAAGACAGATAGCAAAATATTGTATAAATATACAAAACGAAATGAATGGCTAAGGTAAGCAATTGTCCTTTAGAATGTGAGAAGTGGGATCCAGTAATGAGATATGAGGAAATGGACAAGGAACTGAAGAGTTATTTAGTTGGTCTACACAATGAAGAACACTAATAACATGTCAGTAATTGTCAAAGGCAGGAAGGTAAGTGAGTACCTGGAAACAACCATTCCCAAGAGAGAGATAGTGTTGGGCAAGCTCATGGAGCCAAAGGTAGATAAGTCTCCTGGCCCTGATGGAATGTATCCCAAGGTACTAACAGAGGTGATGAGAGAAATAACAAATGCACTTTTGGAAATTTTTCTGATTTCACTGGACTCTGATACAATTCCAGCAAATTGGAAAACAGGAGTACAGACACCACTGTTTAAAAAGGGAGATAGACAACATGAGGGGAATTATAGACTGGTTAGCCGAACATCTGTAGGAGAAAATATTTCAATCTGTAATCAAGGAATAAATGGCAATGCATCTTGATAGAAATTGTCCCGTTGGGGAGACACAGTGTTGGTTAATGAAAGGCAGGCCACGTGTAACTAACCTACTGGAATTCTATGAAAACATTACAACTACAGGAGCCCAGTAGGTGTGGTGTACTGAGATTTCCAAAAGACATTCAATATAGTGACGCCAAAAAGGCTGCTGCGTAAGGTGTGGCATTACGGGCAATGTATTAGCATGGAGAGAGGCTTGGTGAACTAACATGAAGCAACGAGTGGGAATGCATGATTGTTTTTCTGGTTGCTGATCAGTGACGAGTGGAGTGCCTCAGGGATCGGTGCTGGGACTGCAATTATTCACAGCTTACGTCGATAATTTGGAGTAGGGGAGCACGTGTAGTGTCTCAAAGGTTGCAGATGATACTAACATGACTGACAGAGTAAAATGTGGAGAGGATGGTTAAACTTTACAAAGGGACATAAAGAGTTGAAGTGAGTGGGTCAAGGTCTGGCAGATGGAGTGCAATTATAATAAATGTAAAATCATCCATTTTGGTAGGACAAATACTAAAGAGGACTCTTATTTGAATTGTTTAAAAAATGCAGCATGCTCTTGTGCAAAGGGACCTGGGTGTCCTTGTGCATGAATCACAGAAGCTGGTCTGTAGGGACAACAGGTAATTAACAAGGCAAATTGAATTTTGCGAAAGGGATTGAGTGTAAAAGTAGGGAGTTATGTTGAAGATTTAAAGGGTGCTGAGGAGACCACACCTGTAGTATGTGCAGTTTTGGTCTCCCCGTCTGAGAAAGGAAATACTAACACTACAATGTATGCAGAGGAGGCTCGTTAGGTTGGTTTCAGAGGTGACGGGTTTGGTTATGAGGAGAGACTGAATACATTGGAATTATACATTGATTGGAATTTGAAAGAATGAGGGAGGAAGGAATAGAAACATTTATAATTGTGAAGGGAGTAGGTACGATAGAAATATAAAGGATGATTCCAGAAGCATGTGAAATGAGATAACAGGGCAAAGCCTCAAAACTATATGGAGCAGATTTAGGACTGAATTGAGAAGGAACGTCTTGATCAAGAAGCTTGTGAACCTGAAGAATTCTTGAGGATTTGTCATTGAATGTGTTTGAACTCTTATAGATAATTGTTTGAAGATTAAAGGAATGATGGATTATGGTGAGTGGGCGGGTAAGTGGAGCTGAGGCTATGAAATGATCAGCCATGATCTTATTGAATGGTGGCGCAGGCTTGAAGGGCCCGATGGCCTACTCCTGCTCCTGGTTTGTACGTTCTTATGTAATGGGTCAACATGAAATGGGAATTATATTTGACAAACTGACTGGTCGATGCATACAGAAAAGAAATGGATGCAATGCATTTAGATTTTCAGAAAGATCTTGATAAAGACTATGGCTGAGTGTGCAAATTCAAATGTTACGGCATTGGGACTAAAATATGAACATGATTTTAGAATAGGACAACTGACACGAAACAGTGAACAGGAATAAAACAATCTGTTTTGAAGTTGAAGGATCATGGCGTGTCGTAGGGATTAGTGATTGTGACACAGCTATTCTCAATGCTTACCATCATTTAGATGAGGGAATCAAATGCAATATTTCTCAGTCTGCTGACAGCACTAAATGATGTCGGATTGTTAGTGGGTGAGGAGGATTTTTTAAAAAAAGCTCCAAAGTGATTGAGACAAGTGGAGTGAATGGGCAAATATGTGGCAGATGAAGATCAATGGGGGTGGATGTGATGGTGTGTACTTTGATAGGTACAATAGAACAGCAAACTATCATTTCAAAAGGGATTGTATGAAACATGTTGGTCTTTGAAGGGATTTATGTTCTTTCTTTTTTTTCCTGTTGCGCAGCCCTCCGAAGTCAGTGCAGGGCAGTGAGTTCTGAACCCAGAAGTCAATACTGGGAATGGCATTGGCACGCTGACCAGTGTACACAAACCCACCAAGTGGGGAGCTGTAACATTTTAAAGGATCTGTATTTCCTTGTACACCAGTCACTGAAAGCAATATTGCAAGAGCAGAAAGCAGGCAGGAAGATAAATGGTGTGTTGACCTTAATTTCTAGGGGATTGACTGACAGAAGTAAGGGTGTCTTACTGCAGCTGTACAGGGCCTCGGTGAGAGCCCATCTCGAACATTGTGCAGTATGGTGTGCAGTACTGGTCTCCTTACCTAATAAGTGACAAACCTGACATTGAGGGAGTGCAGTGAAGGATGACCAGACTGATCTCTGGAATGACAGGCTTGTTGTGAGAGCAGAGTTTGGGGCGTTTAGGCCTGTGTTCAATGGGCTTCAGGAAAATGAGTGGAGATCTCAGTGAAACATATAAAACTATAACAGTGTGAGACATATTGGAAGATGATAATTCCCCGGCCTGGGACGTCTAGAACAAGAGGCCACCGTATTAGGTACAGACAGGCCACTCTGCATTGAGATGAGAATAAATGTCTGCACTCAGTGACTGGTGACTCTGGGAATTTCTCTGCCACATAAGCAGTGGAACACAAGGCACTGAATATGAGTAAGGATTTCTCGACACGAAAGGGAGCGGGAGGCATCTGGAGTATGGCGGTCACAAGCTCTCAGACGTTAGGAAGGAGGCCTCTGCAGGGTCAACAGAAATGTGTTTCCCATTCCCTTTTCCGATACTGAGGCTGGTGCCGGGAATTCTGTCAGTTTTATCCTTACAAACTTCAGAGCAGTTTGATACAATTTTGTTTCCTACTTTGCCGTTTTCGAGACCATTGAAAAGTTTATCACATGCATGTGTGTACAGAGTATCGTTTAGGCCAGACCAGAAATGCATGGAATTCACCAGGCCAGTATTCACTTCCTGAATGTACATTGATGAAGCAAATTGGAGTTTACAATCGGCATTGATTTCAGCATCATCATTACTGATACCAGATTTTAGATCTCGATATGTTGTTAATTGCTTTTCAATTCCATCAGCTATCCAGGGCATTAGCCTGGACCGGATTAGTAACCCAGTGATATTTCCACAACAGCACCATCTCCACGTAGGGACCTATTGGAAACCACATTGAGCTGGTTATTTCTGTGCGGATTGACAGATCTGTCCAAAAGAATTTCTACCAGTTTAACTATCGTGATGGGACTGAGGGGGTGGCAAATGGTCAGATTGTAATTATTCTCCGCTTCGCGGACTGGACATAGTTGAGTAATTTTCCACATTGCCAAGAAGATGTCAGAGTTGGAGCTGGAATGAAACAGCTTCTCCCAGGGACACGGTTGTTGTGCAGCACAAGACTTCAGTCCTGTTGCAGGAATCGTGTCAGGGCCCTTTGCCCTTGTCGTATCTACTCTGTTCAGCTGTTTCTTCATTTCACTTGACGCAAATCGAATTGATTGAAGACTGGCATCTGTGATTCTGTGGGCATCATGGCGAGGGTGAGGTGGATCATCCACTCAACACGTCTGGCGGAGCATCTTGCCAAAAATACATCATTATCTTTTACACTGATGTACAGGACTGTTCCATTATTTAGGATGGGGATAATAGTGAGCCCTCTCCTCCATGAAATTGTTTAACCGTCCATCACCATTTATGGCTGGATGTGACAGTACTGTTGGTTTGTTGGTGTTGTGATCATTACACCCTCTCTATCACATGTTATTGCTGCAGTTTGGAATGCAGACAGTTAGTTATGGTAGCTTTAACGGGTTGTCATCAGGTTTAGGTACACACGATTGGGACACTGGCACGTTCACCTATACATCACTGAACCATAGATCAACTTGGTTGGCATGGTAGACTGAGGGATTATCCCAGGAAAAACGTTAATTTAAACAGAATTTAATTCTGTTTCTGCTGCTGCTGTGGTCTGCAGAACCACATCAATATCAGGAATTCTCTATTTCAGAAGGTTTGGAGAGTTAGATCATTTAAAATATCTACAGATGAGCTTTGACCTGGAAATGAATTGAATGCAATTAAAGACTAGTGATGAAGGAGGCGTGAAAAAGTCATAGACTCTTAGAATAATACAATATTCAAACAGACATTTTGGCTCAACTCGTCCATACTCACCTGGTTTCCTAAACTGAATGATTACTATTTTTCTTCTTTAGACACACACCCCTCCAAACCTTTGGTATTCATGTACACATCCAATTGTCTTTCAAATGTTGTAACTGTACTCCCCAATGCTACTTCCTCTGAAAGCTCGCTACATATACACGCCACCCTCTGTGAGAAACAACTGTCCCTTAGATCTCTTTTAAATGTCTTCACTCTCACCTTAAACCTATCCTGTCTGGTTCTGGACACACCCACCTGGAGGAAATGATCTTGTCTATTTATCCTATCCATGCATCTCATGATATAATAAAGGTCACCTCTAAGCCTCCAACGCAAAAGGAACAAAATCCCAGCCTATCCTTATATCTTAAAACTTCCCGTCTCTGTCACATAATTTTAAATACTTTTGTCCCCTTCTCAGTTTATAACATTCTTCCAATAACAGGACAACAAGAATTGCTTCAAATGTGGCCTTACCATTCTCTTGTAGAGCCACAACATGATGTGCCAATTCCTATAATCAATCCTCTGACCATTGGAAGTCAGCTTGCCTTACGCCTTATTCACTGTCCTGTCAATCTGCGACTCAACTATCACGGAACTATGTACCTGGACCCGAGGTTTCCCTGTTTGGCAACACTCCCCCCAGCGCGCTACCATTTTCTGAATAAATCCTACACACTTTTGTCTAACAAAATGCAAAATCTCGCATTTATCTGCATGAAGATCCATCAGCCAATCCTCAGCCCACTTGTCAAGTAGATCAAGATATCTTTGTTCTCTAAGACAGCCTTCTTCACTGTCCACCATAACTCCAATTTTGGGGGTTTCACCTCCAAATTCCTATCCACGGTTCCAATATGCTCATCCAAACCATTTACAAAAACCATGAACAACAGCAGCCTGGTCCTTGTGGCACAACGCTGGACACAGGCCTCCAATTGGAACAGCAGATCTCTCCCAGCACCCTCTGTCTACTACAGTCAAGTCTGTTTGTATCTAAGTGGATCGCTCTCCCTGATCTCCTGCGATCTAACCTTATTAAACAAACTACCATGTGGAACCTTGTTGGGCCTTAATAAGGTCCACATAGACAACGTATGTTGCTTTACCTTCATCTATCTTCCTGATCACTTCTTCAAAAACTCCAATCTAGTTTGTGAGACATGGATTCCCAGACAAAAAGACGTGCTGAATATCCCTAATCAGTCCTTGCCTTTCCAAATGCATGTAAATCCTGCCTCCCAGAATCTCCTACAAACACTTATTCACCCTTGACATCAAACTCACTGGTCTGTAGTTCCCTGGGTTTTCTTTGCAGCCAAATTACAAATAATGTAACAACATTAGCTGTCTTCCTGTCCTCCAGGACCTCAACCGTGGCTGTCAATGATACACATAAGAAAGTCAAGAGAACTTCAGATTTCGTAAACCAGAAACTAAGACAGAAATGTGCTGGAAAAGCTCTGCAGGTCTGGCAGCATCTGTGCAGAGCAATCCGATTTAATATGTTACAACACGGGGGAAACCTTCCCCCCCTCCCACCATCTCCACCACCCCACGCTAATTTAAACTTGCAACACAGAAAAGATTTAACCCATGCTGTAATTTGTAAAAATTCGGAAGGCCAATAACCATCCTAAAGGTCACTATTTAAAGCAAGAATTAACATTTTTTTTTTTAAAATGTCTAACAGGGAATAATTACCTAACAACTTTTTGCAACTCCTTTCTCTGACCAATCTTTTACTTACTCTTCGATAATACTGGTCCGATAATCCCCCCCACCCCACCCCTCCCCCAATTAAGATATACCAAAACATTCAAATTTCAGAACCAGCCAGCTGTCGAATCTTCTCTTTGTATCGTCCTCTGTCTTCGCTTCTTCTCCTTAGAGCTTCTGTTTCACAGGTCATTGATAAATAAAGGTACATTTTGGTGACCTATTCTCCGGTCAGTCTGCCGATGTTGGTGCCGTGGCAGTTCTCCCCGACTGGTCAAATTCCTTTTCAGCTTTCTATCCCAAATCATCGGGTAATTTCCATTTTTTTATAATATTGCCAAATGCCAAATGTAAACTCGATTGTAGTTTAGCTTCTTGGGACATAATTTAAATGAATTGATCAAATTTGATTTTATTTTTTGTCTCATAGTAACCCAGGTACTGCAAGCTGCTGGACCACATGTTACATTGTAAATTTTCCAGAACTCACTGTGCTTGGAAATCCTTCAACTCTCTTAAAGGTACAATACCCTTTACACATTCATAACCCCTTCTCTCTCAAAAAAGAACAATCATAATGAAAACACGGTCTCATTTGTTTTTCTATTCTTTCAACACATTACCATAACACACCGATAACCTAAATCTAAGTTCACCTTAACTTCTTCCCCTTATCCTATATGTAACATTGGATAATTTCAAATCTCGTCTCATCTTTATCAGTTAAATCTGTGAGAACACATCTGAGATTACATACTTACGACACGCTACGTGTACGATTTTAAAATTAAAAGTCTGTAACATAAGACTCCAATGAAATAGCCTTTAAAGCCTTCAAAAAATGTCAGCAGATTGGGGTCCGTGTACACAACCATCTCCAACACTCTGTTTGTGAGTACACATTAAAATGTTATAACTGTAATACCAAACTCAACAGTCCTTTCTCAATCGTGGAATATTTTCTCTGGTGAATGTTGAGCTTCTTTGAAAAGGACGATCCCATCTCATCACAGTGCAGCTCCAACTCCTATGCCACTCACATTGACGGCAACTTTGAAATGTTTTCAAGCATTTGGTGTAGCTGAAACTGATTTGGTGCTCAATATTTCTTTTTAATGGTCGAATGTCTCCTGGCATTGTTCTGTCATCCAATACTTTGTGTTTTTCTTCAGCAAGTCGGTAAACGGTGCTAATACACTGCTGACATTTGGAACAAACTTCCGATAGAATCCGATGACTCCGAAGGAGCGAAGCACCTTTTTTCTTCGAGGTTGGCCGTGGAAATTCCTCGGTTGCTTTTGTCTTTGCGTTCCATGGTATCAACCTTCCATGACAGATATTTTGTCCCTAGAACATCATGTCTGCTTTCACAAATTGTGTTTTGTTTAATTTTATCAGCAGTTTTGTTTCTCGTATTCGTTCAAAAAGCTCTGCCAACTGTACCAAGTGATCTTTCCAGGACTTAGTGAAGATCACGACATCGCCTAAACGGACTGCACAGTTTATTAATCAGGCTACAACTCTGTTCATGAGTCTTTGGAATGTGTTGGGTGTGTTTGTCATTCCAAAGGGCATCACTTTGAATTGATACAGACCATTTGCTGTTACAATTCAGAAATTTATTTCACTGTCTCTGATAAAGGTACCTGCCAGAAACCACGCATTAAATCCAACTTCGTGATGTAACTGACTTGTCCAACTTTCTCGATACAGTCCTCCAATGTCGGTATTGGATGTAAGTCTGATTTTGTAACAGTCTTGATCTTCCAATAATCCAAGCAAAATCATTGAGTCCCATCCGGTTTTGGAACTAAGATGATCGGCGAGCTCCACTCGCTCGGGCTTGGTTCAATGATGTCCTCATTGAGCATAACCTCCACCTCCTTCTGGACCTGTCTGGCTTTGAGGGATAAAGCCGATATGGATTGTTTTATCGGAACAGTACTCTCTACAACAACTTCATATACAATAGTGCCCACCATATGATTCTAACAGATGTCCTCATATTGCAATAACAAACCTTTCAACTGTGTTCTATGCTCCTGAGACAGATAGTTTACTAATCTACCCCACTGCTCAAGGACTTCTACGTTTTTGACATATTTTGAGGCACATCAAAATCCACGACATTTGGAATTGATTCTTCACTCTGTGGGGGAGTAAATAACACCTGTTTCTCCAATTCTTTCTCTCCTCTACTTTTCAGGAGGGGACCTGCACACTCATTTATAAGTCACATGAAGTGGTCTTCAAATGTGGGAATTGGCAACAGAGGTGCTAGTTTCATTACTGTCCGTGTCCTACCTACCATCTGGCATGAATGACATGTATGCCAAACGTTAACCACATCATTGTGCAGTCCAGGTCAATAAAAATGTTTTTGTCCCTTAGCCCGAGTCTTTCGTACCCCTCGGTGACCTCCTTCAGGTAGTTCATATCCTACCTGTAAAACTTCCTGTCGCTATGCTATCAGCAACACAATCTGGTGCACCTCAGCACATTTCTCCTCTGCACTAACCTGATGTGGTCTCTATTTCTGTCTTAAGGTCTATCTTTCAGATAATAACCCTCATGAATATCCTCTGCCTCCTTTTCAGAGTACACATCCACATATATATCTTTTATCGTCTTGTCTGTCTGTTTCAAGTCCTTTAGCATTTCAGGACAAAACACCTCTGTCTGACCCACTGCCTGTTCAGGTTTTCCCTGCACCATTACGGCAAACAGGGTGTCCATTAACTGAATCTCAACTCCTTCATCTTTGTCTATAGTTTGTCCTTCGTGCTGTGACTTATAATAGTGGAATATGGTTACTGCACAGCCTGGGAAAATACCAGGATATTTCCGATTTAACACTTCCGTTTCTTTGTCTTCCTTGGGCTTCTCCACAACAAGCGATGTCACTCCCAACTTGGACCCTGCTAAACCGTTCCCAAGAACAAACTGCATTCCTGGATGTGACAGTCTGTCAAACTTTCCCGCTATAACTTCCCCAGTCTTGATTAGGCACTCCAACCTGATCTTACATTGGGAAATGCTAAATTTCTGTCCATCCTTCCCATAAATTAATGCATTCCCGGGTAACAGATCAGAAAGACTGCAAATTCATTCATCTCTTCCTATTATCGTCTGGTTAGATCATGTATCTCTGAAAATGGTAACTTCTTGCTCTTCTACACCCGTTAGTTCTGAGTAAACTTTACTCACAGACGCAAATTCTTTATAGAGATCAGGTACTAACTCCATACCCAGCCCCTGCCTTGGCTGTGCACTTTCCTGCAGCTCTTCGGTCTTGTTGGGGTTTCCTTTAAATCTTTCACTAATGCCACTGGCTTAGCTTCTTTTACCACATCTTTTCCCACAGTCCTTTTCTTAACAATCAGCACTGTGACCATACATTAACCTCCTTATGTTGGTGAAAACACCTTTTCCCAATGCCCTTCGGAAACCACCGGCACTGTAATTTTCTGTGTTCCACTCCATTACAGTGAAAACACCTGAGGCCTTTCACCTCCTTTTCACTCTCTTGGGCAGCTTCTTTAACCTGTGGTAAACTCATATGTTCTACTCTTTCTTTTATAGTGTAGCATCTCCCCTTCTCCCAAACTCTATCCCTCACAGGACAAAATTCTGGCTGGAAGCTTGTCTTATGCAGCAGCATGTATTCATCTATTAATTCTCCTGCCCTTCTCAATTTCTGAACTTTCTTTTCCTCCACATGAATTATTATCATCTCTGGAAGTGAGGTTTTAAACTCCTCCAGCAGAATAATCTCCCTTAGAGCTTCATAGGTCTTATTTTTAGATTTGATTAGATTACTTACAGTGTGGAAACAGGCCCTTCGGCCCAACAAGTCCACACCGCCCCGCCGAAGCGCAACCCACCCATACCCCTACATTTACCCCTTATCTAACACTACGGGCAATTTAGCATGGCCAATTCACCTGACCTGCACATTTTTGGACTGTGGGAGGAAACCGGAGCACCCGGAGAAAACCCACGCAGACACGGGGAGAACGTGCAAACTCCACACAGTTAGTCGCCTGAGGCAGGAATTGAACCCGGATCTCAACATAAGGCTGATCTTGTTCCTTCTTTATGTTTCTGAATTGCTATCTGTATGCTTCCAGTACCAATTCGTAAGCACATAAAATACCTTGTTTCACGTCTTCATAATCTCTTGACCCCTCAACTGGCAGGGCAGCAAATACCTCACTAACTGTGCCGACCAGCTTAGCCTGAACTACCATTACCCATACATCCTCTCACCACTCTACCTGCCTAGCCATTTTAAAAAAAGAAATAAAGAAGGCTTCAACATCTTTCTCATCAAAATGTGGCAGAATTTTGACATAGTTGTATACATCACTAATGTCCCTTTTACTCTCCAGCCTGTTCACTTGACTTTGCTTACTAAATCACAACTTATCAAGTTTAAATTCACTCTCCCTTTGCTCAGCTGAGAACCTTCTCCTCTCTTTTTAATCCCCTATCTCAAAAGCTTCTGACCTCCATGCAGAAGACTAGACTGTCTTCTCAGAGATGGAAGATGCCTCCTTGAGACATGGCACAAATCATCCGCTGTGCCTCCTTACCATCAGCAAACCACGTTAATGCAACACGCATGAAACATTAGCAATGGAGCCAGAAGGCACAGCATGGAACAGTCTGTTTGTGCATTCTCTGCTTCATTGGTTTGTAAGGTTACAGCATCGATGACAACCTCCTATTTCCGTTTAACAGTTTGGAGGGGCTGAATGGCCTCTTCTGTTCGTGTATCAGTGTCTCGGGTGGCTGAATGTCCTCTTCCTCGTTCCAGGGAAGAGGCTTATTATTGGGTGACCCGTGGTAGCTGCTTACCTGCGTGCTGTGCTGACTAGATTCCTTATATTCCTGTGTAACATGAGACAAACAGGAGATTGGAAGAAACAGCAAGTCAGGTAGCATCAGGAGGTGAAGAAGTCAACAGTTCAAGTATACCCATTCTTCAGGATTGCAGGTGGGGGTAGGGGGAACTGCAGATAAAGAGGGAAAGGAGTGGTTGGGGTGTGGAGAGCAGAAGGATGGTGAGGTAGGGGATAGGTGGACACAAGTGGTGGGTGCAACGTGGTTTGTCGATGGGAGGGATGAATATAGTTGGGAACTAGAAGGTGGGGTCATTTGGTGGAATGGAAGGGAGGAGGCGGGGCTGGAATGGTTATTTAAAATTGGAGAACTCAATGTGGAGTCCTCCAGGTTGTAGGCTAACCAGGCAGAAGGTAAGATGTTGTTCGTCCAATTTGCGGTCTGACTCACTGTGGCAACAGAGGAAGCCAAGGAGGTCATGTTGGAAAGGAATTGGTAAGGGGAATTGAAATGGGTGGTGACTGGGAGCTCAGGCCAGCCCCTTTGGACCGGGCTGTGATGCTCGGTGAAATGTGCACTTAGTTTACGTTGCTCTCCCCGATGTAGACAAGACCACATCAGGAGAACCTACTGCAGTAAACTACGTTGAAGGAGAGGCAGGTGAACCTCTGTTTCCCCTGGAAGGACTGTTTGGGGCGCTGGATAGAGGTGAGGGAGGTGTGTGCCAGCAGGTGATGTATTTTATTTTTCATCTGCAAGTGTCAGTTGCCCATGGGGATCGACAGGTTTGGTGGGGAGTATGGCACGAAACAAAATTTGTGAAGGGATCAGTCCTTGTGGAAGATGTGCCAGGTAATGGGATCCAACCTAGTTTACTGTGTCTGCCATTCCTGATGTGGTCTTCTCTATATCGGGGAGACCAAATGCAAACTAAGAGGAATGGTTTGCTGAGCATCTCAGCTGGTCCTGTAAGGGCTGACCTGACCTCCCAGTCACTGCCTATTTCAATTACACCTACCAATCCCATTCCGACATGACATCATTGACCTCATCCATTGCCACAAAGAACCAAAGCACAAATTGGAGGAACAACGCTTCATATTCCACCTGTGTAGCCTACAGCCGGGGGTCTCAACACTGAGTTCTCCAATTTCTAGTAACCTCCCTTCCAATCCCCAGATCTCCTGCTTAGCCCCTCCCCTTTCCATTCCTCTGATCAACCCATCTTCCAACTGTCAACTGGATTCATTCTTCCCATTGGCCAACCCGGTGGTACCCTTTACCTGTGTTCGCCACCACAACACGCCGTCTCCTCCTATTTCCCCACCTCGCCTCATTATCAGTACACACCCTTGCCCCCACCCCCAGACATGAAGGAAGGTTATACCCAAGATGTGGACTTTTTCTCCTGATGCTGCCTGGCTTGTTGTGGTCTTCCAGTTTCCTGAATTCCAACATTTGTAGTTTTTTTAAAAAAATCTCTTCTTGTGTAATAGGTAAGAGAGAGTGAATGCGCTGTGCCTCTACTTATCCAATAGCTTCTATGGGCTGAATGGCATTCTCATATTTCTGTGAAACCAGCTTGAGATGCTGAATGAGCTCCTCATTTTTAGTCCTGTGGAAATGTTCAGGGTCCAGCAGTGCTGTTACATGAATGTTGCCTACACATTAACAGCATGAGCTTGAATGTTGTCCAGGTTTTGCTGTTTTATGCGATCTTTTCTGAGCATCCTCACTTTTGATCGAATGACGGAGAGTAAGACGTTGCTGAAGCAGCTGAAGATGTTTGTGCCGAGGAAGCTACCCTGAGGACCGCCAACAGAGATATCCAGGGACTGAGAGGATTGATCTCCATCAGCCACATGGTGCTCCAAATGGCCCAACAGCTTGGGATATTTACAACTGATTCCAATTAGATGCAATTTTATTCAGCCTCCTTGACATCTTGTTCAGTCATGTCCTTTCAGGGCCAGTCATTCTGACGCTGTGTTCATATCTTTTGATTTGGAGATGGGTGTTGGACTGGGGTGTACAAAATTAAATATCATGGTATTCAAACAGATGAAAGACTCAACAGACTATCAATTTTTCAATGTTATAATTTCATTTACATCACACTAAAGTTTTGCTCTAAATTCTGTGTGTACGATTGAGCCCTCCACCATCAACTAATGAAGGAGCGATGCTCCAAAAGCTAGTGTGCTTCCAATTAACCCTGTTGGACTATAACCTGGTGTTGTGAGATTTTTAAGTTCATAGCTTTTGTTCATGTCAACGGCCAAGGTAAATGTGTGGGGACTGTTTCCTTCTCTCAGAGGGTAGTGACTGTTGGGACCTCTCTATCCCAGACAACTACAGCTCTGAATGTTTGAGGGAGCAGGGTGGTGTTAATGAATGTTGACACATCAGGGAGTTAAGGCTACAAAGAATTGGGCATGAAAGAGAAATTGCGGCCAAGAGAGATCAGCCCTGACCTTACTGAAGGAAGGACAGGCTTGACGGGCTATATAGCCTGGTATTATTACAATAAACCCTATAGCCCAGTCACTTTATTGCCTCTTCCATATCCCGTGGTACTTCAAGTAGCTGAATAGGTTGACATTGTTGCTGCATGATCTAAACTGGGTCTAGTTCTATAGATTGGAGGGGCTGATTGGTCTCTTCCTGTAAATGTATATCATGGTCCAGGGGCTGAGAAGCCACATCCTGTTCTGGTGGAACTGAAATCCATATACACCAGATCGACCACCCTTGGAGAATGTCATCACTGCAGATGCCGGTGATCAGAATTGAGAAGTGTGGCACTGGAAAAGCTCAGCTGGTCAGCCAGCATCCGAGAAGCAGGAATATCGATGTCTTGAACATTCCTGATGATAGAGTTGTGCCCAAAACGTCGATTCTCCGGTCCCTCGAATGCTACCTGACCTGCTGTGCTTTTCCACCACCACACGTTTAGATGTCAACCGGCCCGCCCTACTCAACCTTCCTGGTCACATCATCAAAGAACAGGCATGAACTTCCACTGACAAAGCCATTCTTACTATTACTAATGAAACCCTGTTTTCCCAATGCATATACATTTTATCCCTCAGAATCTTCTCAATTAATTTACCTAACACAGGTATTAAGCTTACTGGTCTATATTTCCCAGACTTTATTTTTCAGTCCTTCTTGCTTTCCTCCAGTCTTCTGGGATCTCACTTGTGGTAACTGATGATCAAAATTATCAGCCAGGGCCCCCGTAAGTTCTTCTCTAGCCCCTGCTCTGAGAAATATTTGTTGAGGACATCGCTCATCTCTTATGGTTCCCAACATACATATCCATTGAGGGGTCCTATTCTCTCTCTAGCTACTGCTTTTCCTTTAATATACTTAAAGCATCTCTTTGGATTCACCCTGATCTTCTCAGGCAAAGTTATCTCATACGCCCTTTTCTCCCTTCTGATTTCCTTCTTCAGTAAACTCCTGTATCCCCTGTACACCTTCAGGGATTCGCTTGATCCCAGCTGCCTCTACCTGAGCCACGCCTCCACATATCTTTTGGTAAAAGCCTAAACATCTCTTGTAATTCAGGGTACCTCATTCCTGTAAACTTTCCATTCACACTCACAGGAACATATAGATCGTAAGCTCCCACTTGCTGGAGGTCCCTTTGCTTGCAAACATACTACTCCAATCAACCCCTGCAAACTCCTGCCTGAGTCCATCAAAATTAACCTTGCCCCGATTTAGAACTAGAATCTGTGGACCAATTTCTTCCCTCTCCATAACTATTTTAAAATTAATAGATCTATGGTCACTGGTCCCAAAGTGCACATCTACTGTCACCTCACTCACCTGTCCTGACCTATTTCTTAAGAGTAGGACAAATATTGCTCCTTCCCGATTAGGACCCTCGACATTCTGCTTGGGGAAATTTTCCTGACGCACTTAATTGATTCCATCCCATCAAATCCCTTAATGCTCTGGCAGTGCAAGTCTGTGTTATAAAAAATATTAAAGCCCCCATTATGACAACCAAAATATTCCTGAAAGTCTCCGCAATATCTCTACATATTTTTGTTCCTGCAATTTCTGTTTACAATTTGGGGGCCTACCGTACAACCCCAATAATGTCACCATCCCCTTCTTATTTCTTAGTTCCACCCACAAAGCCTCATTGGATGATCCATCAGTTATTTTATCTCTGATCACCGCTGCGATACACCCTTTATTCAGAAATGCAACTCACCTCCTCCCGTTCCACAATCTCTGTTCCTTCGAATGCATTTGACCCTGGTACATTAAGCTGTCAGTCCTATCCATCCCTCAGCCATGTTTCTGTAATAGCTAAACTATCGAGCGCCGATAACCTATCCACACCCTGAATTCATCGGCCTTAACTGTCAGCTCTTTTGCTCTGAAATAAACACAATTTAATCCATGGGGATTTCTTGTTCCCTATCGTGGTCCAGCCTGATATGGCTCCTCAACGTACTATGTTTGATTACTGTATCTCCATCCAGCCTCTCACTTGCCTCCCTGCTGCTGAGGATTCCACCTCCTGCCAATCTTGTTTAAACACTCCCCTGTTGTACTAGCAAAACTGACTGCGAAGATATTGATTCCCCCTCAAGTGGATCTGTCACCAGTACCTCTTGAACAGGTCAACTCTGTCACAGAAAAGCTCCTAATGGTCTAAAAATATGAATCCCTCCCACCAATTCTTTAGTCATATATTTATCTTGATATCCTCCTATTCTTACCTTCACTAGCTCATGACACTGGAAGTAATCTGGAAATTATCACTACCGAGGTCCTGGTTTTTAACTTTTCTCCTAGTTCTCAGTTAATCATTCTATAGAAACACATTCCTATATCTAACCGTGTCATTTGTACCATCGTGCACAATGACTTCTGGCTGCTCACCCGCCCTCTTGAGAACATTCAGCAGCCACTCAGAAACATCCTGGATCCTGAAATCTGAGAGCCAACACAACATCCTAGTTTCCCGTTTGAGGCCACAGAATCTCCGATCTGTGCCCCCTAACAATCAAATCTCCTATCTCTAAGACCCTGTTTACCTTTATCCTTTCCTGCTGCCCCCCAGATCCAGCGCATCCATCTTGGCTACTGCTGCTTTCCCCTGAACAATCATTCCCTGACACCCAGCCCATCTCCCAACACACACAAAATCAGTATCCAGAATGGTATACTTGGTTTCGAGAGGAATAGCCACAGTGGATTCCTGCACTTTCTGCCTACTCCCTTCGCCATTCCTGGTGGTCGCCCAGATACTCTCTGCTTGGAACACGACAGGAAGCAAGGAAAGCCTGTTGGATTAAATTGCTTTAAATTAAATGGAACTGGGCTGACAGGTAACGCAGATGAACTCAGGGCGTGGATCTTTACATGAGACTGGAATATTATAGTCCTGACAGAAACATGGCTAAGGGAGGGACTTGGGTGTGATCACCTCACTAAAGCTTTTATCTATGAAGTGTTCCATATCTCGGATGATCCAGAATGCTCCTGAACACGGTCTCCCAGGAGCTGCAGCAGGGTGCACTGCCCACACGTGTAGTCATCGGGGATAATGGAAATCTCCCTGAGCTCCCACAAACCGCAGGAGGAACATACAACTGCCCTAACTGCCATCTCCACTGCTGTCAGACTAGCGTTAAAAAAGAGTTTATCTGAGCTTATCTTTACCTTTTGCTGAACTGCTGCTCACCGATTTCTCTGGAACCAAAGCATTACTACCTATTCTTCCACTCACAGTACGTTAATAGACCACTCCACATTTAGGTTTGGTTAGGGTAGGATGGAGACACTACAGTGATGTATTGTTTGGGCCTTAAGCACTCCTAAACACCAGGCCCATGCTTGGACATGGGGGGTGGGGGTGGGGTTGTCTTGCTGAGGTCTTCCTCCTAGTAGTGGTGACTGCGCTGATGCAAATATTCACCCTGACAGCCCATCCGCGTTGGCGCAGTCCTCTGGTTTTTTCGGTCTCCTAGTACTGCATTTATGAATTCCTTGTAACTACTGATTGTATTCGAAACTGTGTCTCACTCCGGAGTGAGAGATGTTGATATTCCACTAAGTACAGTCTATTAAAAAAGGTTTGCCAATGGACATACGAGCGACAGTATGTCCACCCGCTCTCTGACTCTGCGTTTACTTTCAATTAGGGTACATTTATTCTGATAACATTCCATTTCATTTTCCTGCGTTTTCCCTGTAATCCTTTTTTAAAAATCTGTGGATCTCAGCCTTGAAGATATTTAGTGATCATTTCTTAACAGCCTTCACAATTTTCTGCAATTGTTTCCCTCCCACTGATGTGAGACATAGTGGTCTTTCATCCCATGGCTTTTTTTTTTCTAGCACTCTGTGTGGAAGTTGAACCTACATTAGATGTTGTTCTGTTTGATCACACCACCTCGCTGGCCAAAGGCAAAACAAAATAAAGCACAAAATGTAAGAGCCTGTAATCTCCTCCCTCATCTTCCACATCAGTCTAAGAGACAGTTCATCCAGATCTAGAGATTTTCCCACTTTTTATCCTGCATCAACTTCCAATTATTCCTCAGCTTCTATCAGGAACTGCTTCTCCAAAGTGAAGACCAATATGCAGTACGTGTTTGACATTCTCAGGTTCTATGCACAGTTTGCCTCCTCGGTCCCTAATACTCCCTATTCTTTCTCTTGTTACCCTCTTACCCTTAATAAACCGATAGAATGTCTTTGAATTCTTGATAATATTGCCCATTAATGTTTTTATCACCCCGCTTTTTGCTCTTCTACTTACTTTCTTGAATTTAGCCCAACACGTTCTCTACTCTTCTGGGACCTCCATTGACCTGCTCACTTTATGCGTGCTTTAAGCTTCTCTTTCATTTTTAATTCTGTTCTGAATATTTGTAGACATTCCATACTTTCTGGGCTTGTTTTCCTCATTTTTATCTTTATTGTAACATGTTGTGGTGCCACCTTCATCAATTCCATTTTGAGCATGTGATCCCCACCACCCCCACGCTGTTCTGCTCAAGTTTCACCCAGAAGTAATTATACGGTGGCCAGACCCTGTCTTTCTTTTGATAAGATCTGCCTCTATCATCCAAATTATTTTTATTTTTCAAGCCTTTTTTCTTTTGGTCTTTTCCTTAATAAGCTAAAAATGCTTGAGTCATGGTCACTGATCCTGAAATGCTCAGCCAATCCTGCCTGCAACACCTGACTGGCTTCATTCCACAGTGAGGCTCGGCATAGCCCCACCCATTGTTGTATCTGCTACATGTTTATATGAGGAGCTCTCTGGAATAAATGTCAAGACATTTTTGCCCTCTTAAAAATAATTATCGCTGCCCTAATCAATGTTTGTAATTGAAATGCCTGAATATAATGATCCTATTATTGCATTGACACACCTCAGCGAATTGGTTATGTACCTGCCCCTGTATTTTATTTTATCTGGGGGCCTATAATATGTCCCCAGTAGTGTGTCTGTCATTGATTTGAACCTAATTCCAACCCACAAACCGTCATTTGAATGCCCTTCCAAGATATCATCCTTCCTTACTGCAGTCTTTGACTCCATAATTAATAAGGCAACACCACCTTGTCTTTTACCCCTCTCCTCTGCTGCCTATAGTTCTTGTACCACAGAATATCGAGTTGTCAGCTCTGACCTCTCTCAAACGCATCTACGTGATGGCAAAAATATCCACTTCCCCATGTCACCTTGTTCTCTTATCAAATCTGAAGATCTGATAATATTACCAGCATCATGGTAAAGGACATCCAGCCTGGAATATAGCACCTGGAATATTTCGTACCTCGGAGTTCTTCAGCCATTTACTTTTTGTTATCAAGTTGCCTTTCCATGAACTAAAAATGTAACTCTGGGACTGAATGAATAATCGTTGATTTGCAATTTATTGTTAATTAACGTCTTAATCAAATACAACGTTCCAGAACTGAACAGTCAGCTTCAAATAGAATGAATTCCTGCTGATTAATTCCCTGCTCAGTGTGCAGCGGGATCAGCCCTCAGTAATGGAGAAAGTAAGGACTGCAGATGCTGGAGATCAGGGTCGAAAAGTGTGGTGCTGGTAAAGCACAACGAGTCAAGCAGCATCCGAGGAGCAGGAGAGTGAAAGCTTTGGGCATAAGCCCTTCATCAGGATGGCATTGGTGTGTTCAATTTTATTTTCCATTCCATGATTCGTGGAATATTTGGAATTGTACTTGCTCAGGAGGGCAGCACTGTATATAGCCCTGAAATGGAAAGCAGTCAATCAGTGGTTGGACAGGGAGTAGATAAAGTGAGGTGAAGTACAGAATGAGTGAAGTCCAAACAGAAGGATAGATAAGTCCCCTGGACCATACAGGAAGCATTCGAGGTTACCAGAGGAACTGAGGGAAGAGATTGCTGCACCTTTGGCGATGATCTTTGTGTCCCCAGTGTCCAATGAAGTACTGCATGATGATCGGATGGTGGCAAAAGTTATTCCCTTGCTCAGGAAAGGCAATAGGGATAATCCTGCGAAATACAGGCCAGTCAATCTTACTTCTGTTTTGGGCAAATTATTGGAAAGGATTCTGAGAGACAGAATTTATGATTACTTGGAAAATCATAGTTTGATTAGAGGTCGTCAGCATGGCTTTTTGACGGGCACGTAATGCCTCACACAACTTATTGAATTCTTTCAGGATGGGATCAAACACATTGATGAAAGTAGAGCAGTGGATGTGATGTACATGGATTTCAGCAAGGTTACCATAAAATCGGCTCATTCAGAAAATAAGGAGGCATGGGATACAGGGAAATAGGGAAATCTGTCTGTGTGGATACAAAATTGTCTGGCCTGTAGAAGACTGATGGTGGTAGAACATGGAAAGTTTTCAGCCTGGAGCTTGGTGACCAGTGGCGTTCTTCAGGAATCAGTTCTGGGACTGTTGTTCTTTGTGATTTTTACAAATGACTTGGATGATAAAGTGAAAGGGTGCGTTAGTAAGTTTTACGATGTAACAAAAATGTTGGAGTTATGGAGAGTGTGGAGGGCTGTTGTAGGTTGTAATTGGACATTGACAGGATGCAGAACTGGGCTGGTAAATGACAGATGGAGTTCAACCTGGATAAGTGTGAAGTGACTCATTTTGGAAGGTTGAAATTGAATGCACAATACAGGGTTAAAGGCAGGATTATTGGCTGTGTGGAGGACCATAGGGATGGTGTGTTCCATATCATAGGACGCTCAATGTTGTCACCCAAGCTGATAAGGTTATTAAGATGGATGGTGTTTTCATGAGCCAGGGATTGAGTTTAAGAGCCGCAAGTTTATGCTGCAACGCCAAAAAGGTCTGGTGAGACTGCACCTCGTATATTGTGTTCAGTTCTAGTTGTCGCATGACTGGAATGACATTGATGCGTTGGAGAGGATGCCGGGGAAATTTACCAGGATGCTGCCTGGACTGGAGGGCATGTCTTACAAAGAAAAGATGAGGGAGCTAGGGCTTTCTCCTTGGAGCAATAAAGAATGAGAGGTGACATGATAGAGGTGTATAAAATGATGAGAGGCATTGGTAGAATGGGTTGCCAGAGACTTTCTCGCAGGGTGGAAATGGCTATCTCGAGTGAGCATAATTTTAAGGTGATCGGAAGAAGGTTTGAGGAGATGTCAGAGGTAGGTTCTTTACACAGAGAGTGGTGTGTTCTTGGAATGCACTGCCAGCAGCGTTAGTAGAGTCGCCTGCATTAGGGGATATTTAAGTGAGTATTGGATAGGCACATGAAGGGTATGTCAGTTATTCTGATCTTCGAGTAGGATAAAAGTTCAGCAGGACGTCAAGGGTCGAAGGGTCTCCACTGTCCTGTACTGCTCTGTGTTTTATGTTCACCCAGTCTGTGGATTTTTATCAATTGCTAAATGTGTGAGAGAGTGGTGGGTATGAGATTAGGAACCTGGGGAGGGGCGTTAGCCCAAAACTTCCAGTGATGTTGTCCATTGTTCCATTCACCTGAATGCCAGTCTGTGTGGTGTCCTACACCAGGCAGGCTCCGCTAACTTCAGTTATTAACGTGATTCTTGACTTGTCATTTACTGCTGTTTTATTCAGGTACAATTTGTTGGGTGACCCATGTATTCATCAGATGTTTACTATGTTTCGTGAATTGGGCAAAAGTAAGATGTCAACTATGATTTTTCAACTGTACTATAATCTCTGAAAAGCATTAGGTTGATTCTTTATTTATGGAACAAAAATATAGCCTCCTGTCATGATTTTCTAACACAGAAATAAAGAATGTGCATTTTATTTTGTATCGAACAAACAACATGGATGTAACTCTTTTGGCGATCAGAATTACATACACAATGTCAGGATTCAAAATAATGCATTGTCACTCCAACATTTTGAATGTGGTTGGATTCTGAATGATTACATGTTTAGGGTGAGCAAATGGTTGAACAATCAAATAGAATTTGCGTTCTTATACATTTATATATAATCAATTTGTTTAATTTCTCACTGAAATGTACAAGCTTCAGCCATTTGCCAGCGAATTAAAAATGGCCATAATCAAAAATGGACTGTGAATATTAACCTAAATAAATGATTTGTGCTATCAAATTTTAGTGAACAATAATTTGAAAAC
This sequence comes from Chiloscyllium punctatum, assembly GCF_047496795.1. NCBI lineage: Eukaryota > Metazoa > Chordata > Chondrichthyes > Orectolobiformes > Hemiscylliidae > Chiloscyllium > Chiloscyllium punctatum. Next base: position 432,502 of record NW_027309858.1, read on the forward strand.
TTTTAGTTTTTAGAAAGAATGTTATTTAATATGAAATGTAGACAGTAAACAAAAAACGATGAACATATTATCGTGTGAGAGAAAAGTCAGACCTTTTCAAAGAGGTTTGTGCCAAAGCGATGACAGATTTGTTTTAGCAATAGGAATACAACAATTAATATATTCGTGTTCTGAGCAATAATTAGACTACAAAATGAGGCTGGTCTTGTAATACTTGCATTTTAAATGCTTATGCTGCACTAAAATAATCAGTTATTTGTGAGCATTTTCAATGGGAAATAATCTGATACTGACTTTTATTCTAATCAGACACATGATAGAGTGCAAAACTTTAAAGTACAGGAGGAGGCCATTGGCCACTGTGTGTACATCAGCTCCAGGAACGTCTCCCAAGCCCACCCCCCCCCCCCCCCCGCCATTTGCCAACTCTATCGCTGCAGCCTGTTGAATTGATAATTTCAAATGCATTACCAGTTCTCTTTTTAATCTTCATCCACAACTCTCCCAGGCAGTTCCATTCCAAATCCTAACAAGCCTCTCAATAAAGAAGTTTTTCCTTTTCTCACTCCTGGCTCTTTTGCTGACAAGTTAAAAAATTAGAACTGCTTGATGCTGTAATGCAAACTTACGGAAACAGAGTATTCCTGTTTTACTCTTCAACTTTTTTTCATACTTTTGAGCACCGCAATATGTTCACACATTTATCTGTTTTCCCCCAGGAAGAATAAGCCTTGCAAGCACTGTAACAGGCACTACATCGGAAAAACAGGCAGAAAACTAGCCATCTGGATACATGAGCAACAACTAGCCAGAAAAATGACATGACCCACTATTACCAGCATCGTTACATACAGATGAGGAAGTACACCATTTCGACTGGGTCTGAACTTCAATCTAGGACAAGCCAAACATAGACATGCACGAGAATTCCTAGAAAAAATTCCTGATGAAGGGCTTTTGCCCGAAATGTCTATTTTACTGCTCCTCGGATGCTGCCTGAACTGCTGTGCTCTTCCAGTACCACTAATCCAGAATTGCTAGAAGCATAGCATTCCAAACGGAAATCAATCAACAAACAAATAGATTTTGATTCCACCTAACACTCTCTGAGAAAAAGAACCGGACATAAAATCACCAATACTGGAAATTACATCACTGACTCAAGGAAACCTAAACACGTAAATAGCAAGTGGGACATAATACCAGCACTTCAGCAGAGGCTCACTGATAATGTTCCCTAGTACAGTGATGAACCATCTGAAAATGAACTCTCCAACTCAGCGAGCAAACTGACATCCAGAAGAAGCTCAATTTCTCTCATTCTCCCTTTAACTAAATCCTTCATTCCAGTTATCGTTCCAGTTATTTATATTCTTCTGCAAAGTAATGTGGTGTCTGTCTCTGTGTGTGTGAGAGAATGTGTGTGTGCGTGAGAGAGACAGCAAGAGAGAGAGAGAGACAGAGAGAGAAAACAATCATCTGTAATCTCTGGATTACTTTCCGAGCCATGTGGAAAAGAGGGAAGGATGAGGAACACAGTATAGCTTAACATGTTGTTAAAAACCTCGTTCAGGGTTAATGGTTTCAGATTTTTGGATCATGGAGATCTCTTCCAGGACAGGTGGGACCTGTATAAAAAAGACAGGTTGCATCTTAACTGGACAAGCACCAACATCCTTGTGGGGAGGTTTGCGAGTGCAAGTTAGATGGATTTGAATAAACCAGGAGGGTGAGAACCAAACAGCAGATCAGGAACTGAGCAGAAGGTAGAGATGATTAGGACATCAGGCATGGCCAGTCTAATGACCATGCCGAGAGAAGGAATCAAATCAGTCCAAAATGTGAGTTGGGAGTTGGAATAAATGATCGTGATGAGGCACAGGTTTTTCAGGAATTAACAAATAAGGATAGAGAGTGTGGGGGATGTGAGAGAGTGAGGAGTATGGGATAATGGAGACAGTGAACAAGAAAATATTCAAGGGGAAAGAGGTTGAGGTGGAGTGAGTTGAGGAATTCTGTGATAAACAACTGGCAGCAAAACTCAGGAAAACTTGTTTGTCAAAGTGAATACCTGGGAAAGAATTTATTATGCTTCAGAGAAATAGCAATCTTATTGCTAGAGGTCTGTATTATAATGAAGGGAAAGCTGTGTTCATGTCATGGCTGTCGCTATAATAATGGTGGCAAACAGCTAGAATAATATTGGTGCTATTATGGGACAATGCTTGCACTGAGCATATGAATTACCCTGAATGTTCCCTGAGATGGCTGGGCTGCCTTTGGCTGAGTAAGTGCTGAAGCTCCATGAGATGATGCTGTTTTGTGATGTAGCCACTTACTGAGTTCAGTCAAAGGAACAAAGCAGCAACTATCATTGTTTATTGCTTCAGAATATATCAGAGTGTCCATGGCTGCCACTGCACACAATCATGCAATGAAAACCAGGCCTAACACGCCTGTGCCAGCAAGTGCATATCCAAAGGCTTTTTCAACGTTTGTGAGGTTACCTGCCTCAACCACTCTACTAGATAATGCATTCCAGATTCATACCACCCTCTCAGTTCGAAACACATTCCACAAATTCTCTCTCAATCCCCTGCCTTTCACTTTAAAAGTATGTCCCTTTGTTTTTGATCATTTGACCGAGGAACACAACTGCTGTCTGTTCATCCTCTCCATACCCCATATGTTCTTGTACATCTGAACTAGGTTCCCTCCTCAACCTTCCCTGCTGCAAAGAAAGAAACGAGCAAATTTAGCCCTCCTCTTTCATACTCACTTGTCTTGTTACTTCTGACTTTCATCTTCCCAATTTATCGGTGTTAAATTTCATTGACCGTTGATCTAGCTATCTGAATAATCTGTTTATATCCTCTTGTAGCCTAACATTTTACTCCTGGCTGTGATCCACCCAGCTTATTTTTGTGTCATCCACAACATTGATCATAATTCCACTGCTCCCCACCTTCCACATTCTCACAATCGTCATTTCTGAATATCGCAAACAAATTGTGATTTCCTTCCTGTTCTCCAAATGTTATTCAGAGGATGATTTGACAATTCCAGTCTCTTGCCTTTCCTATTTTGGTGAATTTATGAGTGATGTAGGTAACATATTTTATGAGGGAGTTTCGATAAATAGTAGTTTCGACACAGAGTTGAATTCACCTTTTACACTCTGTCCCTCTGCATATTTTATTTCTAAACCTTCTAAATAATTTCGGAAAAAAGTGCGTTTTGGCACCTTGCGCTGGAACATTAGTATTTTGCGTGGCACTGTTCTTTCTAACATTCCCTACAATAGCCAAAGCTGAAGAAATGTTTCATCTGCAGGATGGACATGGACTCATTCATTGTTTGTTTAAATCAGCGAGTGTGATGAGGATAAATGTTCAATTAAGTTCTATGTTGGGGCAAACTGCAGAAGATCAAATCATATTCTCATGTCTACCTTGAATTGGAAGCAAATACATACTGTGAAAAAAAATCAAAAATGTTGAAACACCACAGTAGGGGAGAAAAAAACATGTTGTCTGCTGTTGATGAAGATATCGAAATATACAGTACATGTACAACGTGTACAAGAATCAAGTTATAGAAGGAAAAGTACAAGAAATCCTTACTTAATTTGAATGGAATCCAGATCCCGATTTTCTTGAACAGTGATTTTTTTTCTCATCCAATCTCACTTCCTCGAAAACAAGCTTTTCACTGTCACTAAAATTTCATCTGCCATTCGTCCTCCGCGGTCCTACTCTTTTCTTACACTCCTATTTCGTTTGCACTGCCCCTTCTGCTGCTACATACTCTTCCACTGATAATCTCCCTTCACACTCTTCTTCTGCCACTCCCACTGTAAGTTACACAAATTCCCCAGTTACTCCCACTTTTTCTGGCCATCCCTTCCCCTTTTTGCTTTCCAACTGGGATGATGGGAGCCACTGGCTTCTATGCTGCTATTTGTCATCAGTCAATGATGAGATTGAGATGATCAATGACCAATAGGAACAGACAATAGTGCATTTCTGTCATTGTCTGATGCACCGTGCACAGGCTAGTTTTGTTCCCCATGGTACAGAGTGGAGTGTCTTGTTATCTCTTAACAGCACTTAGCCAAATGGCCTCATCACAAATCGGATAAACCTCTCCTCAGAATCAGAAGTCAATGCATCAGTTTTCCCTTAAACATTGTGAGTAGAGTGCGCACATTGCTCAATCAGGCCGTGTACTGTCCTTTTGTTCTTTATTCATTTAACTAATTTTCCAATGTCAGTTGAGGTGAGGTCAGAGTAACTTGCGTTGCATTAAATTAGTATTTGACTCTTGTGACATCAGGGATCCTGAGGAAACTGTGGTCACTGGGAATCGCAGGAAATTCAGCGCTGGTAATTTCCTCACAGAAGAATGACACTTTCCCCAGAGTTATTGGGAATGACAAATAAACTCTGCCCTTGCTAGTGCCTTCCAAAACCATGGATAAATTTGTCTTTATAAAAACATCAAGACATATTATATTTTCACAGGTTGATCAAAAGTCTCCGAAAAGTAAGATCTTGCTGCTTGAGTGTCACTTCAGTGAAATCAGGAAGTTACAGTAAGATTACCTTCCCAATTATTTTCAATCAGTTAATTTCTGAGGACTGATCGAACGATTTCAGTGCTACTGAGTTCAACAGTTTCTCTGTCCAGCAGTATCGCATCACATTAACTCAAGGCTGCGCCACTCCACAATTCTAATTTATTCATCGGCTCATTCGCCGTACTGACCAGATGTACCGGGCACACAATTTGCAACAACGTGGAGATGCCCTTGACCCTCTGGAACCTTCCTGACATCACATACCCTGCCTCTGACTCCATCCCCTCCTCCAATTCCACCTCCTGTCGTTTATTCACCATCCCTACTGAACTTTCACTCTCTGATGCTGAATGTTCTGTTCTAATCAAATGTCTGAAATTTACCTCTCTGCCCCCACTTTAATGAATTTTAGGCATGACATTTAGTTGAGCTCTTCCGCTGTCTTCGCCTCAATGCACATTTCTTTCAGCAAGATTCCTCTCCCTGCCCCATAGACCCCGTTACCCAGTTGCAACACTCTCCCTCCTCCTGGAATCACCCCTCCTTCTAGTCTTTACCTGAACTAAATCGGTTCATTGAGAAATCTCAACATGACATTGGTTGTCTTAATTATTCTGCACTCCCCTCACCAAATCCAACCTATCACTGCCCGAACAGCCGACACTCCATGTGCTTAGATCCAACCATAACTGTGTTATTCAACCTGTGCCGATAAGGGTGATGCTGCTGTAGCCTGGTGGACTGACCTCGACATTGCAGAGTTTGAACGCCCACTCTCAGATACCTCCTCTAATCTCCCCTGGACCATGACCCTACCATGGCACATCAAACCATTATATCAACTATGATAACTTGACCACCTTTCATCTGGAGATTCCTGCCCCATTCGCCCCCTTCCCCCTAACTGCCCCCGAGCTGATGGTCCTCTGATAGCAGATCTCGCTTCTATCTCCTTACAAAAATTCACAAACAGAGCTACCAGGACATACCCATTGCTTCAGCCTGCACTTGCCGCACAGAGGAACTGCATGGATACACACGTGGGCCCCAGTTATGTCTGTTCTTTTCTTGGAGTACATCGACTATTCACTGTTCCTGTTCTATTCTAGCACCCACCCACAACTCTTTCTCCGATACACAGATGATATCATCGCTGCGACTTTTATCTCTTGTCTGGAATTGGAAAGGTTCATTGATTTCGCTTGGAATTTGAAGCCCTCCATCACTTTCACCTGGTCTCTCTTTGACTACTCCCTTCCTTTCCTCAACATCTCTGCTTCCATTTCTGTGGATAGACAAGCCACTGATATCCAGTATTAACACACCGACTCCCACAGCTTCCTGGAGAATATGTCCTCACATCTGGTTTCCTGTTGTAGACTCAATTCCATTCCCCCAGTTCCTCAATCTCCACCGCATTGCTTCTGATGATACTAAATTCAACAAGGTAGCCTTTGAAATGTCCACCTTGTTCCTCAATCAAAGGATTCCCCATCATTGTTGTCAACAGGGTCCTCAACCGAGTATGACCCATCTCCTGCACTTCTAGCCTGCCCCTCCCCTTCTCTCTCGCAACAGAGTTTCCCTACTATCTCAGCCGCATTCACTTGCAGATGATCATCAGCCTGCATTTCCCCCACCTCTAGCGAGATGCCCCCACCTGCACATATTCACCTCTCCTCCATTGTCCACCCTCTGGAGGAATCATTCCCTCCAGGATACACTGGTCTACTCTTTATTCACTCCCACCACAGGTCCACTTCACTTTCCCCTGCTGGAGGTGTCACACTTTCCCATTTACCTCCCTCCTCATCAGTATCAAAGGGCCCAGCCATAAATTCCATGTGAAGCAGCCCCTTACCAACGTTTCCCACAATCCAGTCAACTGCATGCGCTGCTCACAATGTGGTCTCGTCTACATTGGGGAAATGAAGGGTAGACTGGGTGACCTCTTCACAGAACATCCAAGTTGTACCGCTGCAAAACACCCTGAGCTTTCTGTTGCCTGCCAGTTTAACAGTCCGTCCTGTTCCCTGACCAATTTCTCTGTGTCAGGCTTGCTGCAGTGTTCCAGGCAAATTCAGCGCAAGCTGAAAGAACTACACCTCATTTTCCATGTGAGGACTTTGCAGCCCTTTAGATTCAATAAGAAGTTCAATAATTTTCGGGCCTGAACTCCCCAAAGTCCTAGCCCCCTATCCATACACCAGGCCGAGTTGTCACATAGCCTTCCACTTCTCACACCCTATTGTTAGCTACGAACAGTCTCCATTAAGAGCTATCCAGTCTCTTCTGCATATAAACCAACATTTTCCGTCTTACTATCAGTTCTGAGGAAGGGGCACTGTACCTGAAACGTTAACTCTGATTTCTTTGCACAGATGATGCCAGACCTGCTGAGCGTTTACAGCAACTTCTGTTTTGTTTCAACATTGTCATGGCAAGTTCTCACAATGCAATACGTCATCGATATTTAGAGCCTGTCAAACATAGGAACTTTGTAATTTCTCATTTAATGTCCATAACAAATTACTCGAGATTCAACTGAGAGATAACAGCTTTGCTGCGATCATTCAGATCAGACACTTCGTCACAGTTCAGAAAGAAGAAAGAAATCTAAAGAGCTGGAGCGAAACTCAGTAAATCTGGCAACATCTGAACAGAGATGCAAAAAATTAACCTTTGATTCTAATAGGACTTTTCAGAACAGTGTCACATCATATGACATATGTTAATTCTGTTGCTCTCGGCAGACACTTCCTCAACTTTTTCGTTTCTCCAGCATTTCTGTTTGCATTTCATGTTTCCATTATCTCTATATTTCATGTTTCTTGACAGGTCTACATGTTGACCTTGGTAATATTTGGACAATGTGGTCCTTTCATGTTTCTATTACAGTTGCTGTGTCTGTGACACCTGAATTATAGCCGAAATCTGTTTCTTTTTTAAGATTAGAAAGTAAAAAAAATCTGAACATGTTTAAATCTCAGGAAATCTATTTTGTTTGAAAATACATTTTAGAGGCAGCTGAACTTCATGAATTAATAGGGATAGGTTTTTGATGATGGAACACTCCGTGTCCTTCATTCAACTAGCTTGACTCCCCAATCTCCAAAAGCTTTCAATGCATAACATAGAATTATTACAGCAAAGGTGGTGAAAACTCAGCCCATTGTCTCTTCCAGTTTTGGAATTAGCGATATTTCGACTATCATTCTCCTGTATTGTCCCCGTAGCCCTGTACATTTTGTTATTAGCATCTGCTTTTAATTGTAAGCATCCTGCCTGATATGAACAACATGATCAATCTCAATCAAAAACAGACGTTGGAGGGAAAGCTCAGCAGGTCTGGCTGTATCTGTGAAGAGACATCAAAGTCAATGCTTCAGATGCGGTGACACTAGTTCATCTGTATTCCCAATGATGAAATGGTGTGTATATAAAATATAGTTCACTTTATCACATTTACAATTATCCGGTTCAGTTCACATTGTCATTCAGCATTACATATCCCAAGGGTTGGCTCGTTCCTTGTTGTGAACTATATTTAATTCTATCTGACGTTAAGGGAGATAATTATTGGGGAATATCATTGTACTCCCCATGCAGTCTCCACAGCCACTACCCCCATTCTGCCCTATCTACTAGCTAAACCTGACTTATTAATTCATAAGTCTTAATGAATAAGTTCACTTTTGATTTCGGATTGAGGGGGAAAAAAGTGAAAAATTATTGCTTTACAGCAAATAAAACTGCATTAAGATGTTTATCAATTTGTATAAATTAATTACTGAAACATATTTTATATGGAAAGTCCAACGTTTCTTTATTAGAGCAGTGAGAGGACCATTCAGAGAAGTCCACCCTTCCTGTCTATGTTCAGGGCAATTGTGCCCAGTGACTGTCTGTTGGCTGGGGTTTGTTCCCGTGAAGGAGAGATCAGCACAGTAACAACATCCTGACTGTGTTTCTTTTTATTTAGTGGAGGGGCAGAGATTCGGGGTACGATGGTGACAGCATTGCAAGCATACAACAGGGCAGAGTCGTCTAGCCTGTGATAAGAAAACGTCCATCATTCTCCCTTACAATTGACTTCACTAGGGGAATTAGTGATGGGAGATGCGACCAGTAGCCAGCGATGTCAGCATCAAGTCCAGTCCAGTTATATTGTGAACTGAAAGTGCTGGATTGAAAGCTAGAACTGTTTGCTCAGTGACTGTGATTGATGTCAGTCTCCATGCATTGTAACTGTGTCTCTGGAGGGTTTCCCTCTCCTATTGGTGAGGGGCTTCACTCAGTGCACTATCCCAGCCTAGGAGCAGATGCATCAGCTCCAACAGTAAGAGAGATCAGCAGCTGCACAGACGTGGAGAGGACAGGTCTGAATCTGCGAATAAGGAACTGGATAATTACACCAATGGAGAGGAGGCTTTCCTTGGGTCTTTTCAACATTTCCCTCTGTTGGATATTTGTACCTTATCGGATATTAGTGGTGCTGATTGTGCGGGTTGGAGAGTGTGTGACTAACCTATGGTGGAGGAGTGACGCTCTGAAATCTAGTGTGCTCCCAATTAAACCTGTTGGACTATAAACTGGCGTTGTGTGATTTTTAACTTTGTACACCCCGGTCCAACACCGGCATCTCCAAATCATAACCTATTCTCGCTATTGTTGGAGTTCTCTACTTCTGTCCATTCATTAATCCCATAAACAATTTTGAACTTCATTGCAATTTCTGTTATCTATATTTTCCAATGAAAGAAACTTTTATCTTCAATTTCAATTGCAGTTTCTATTCATCTGAATTGCAGACCACACCCTTATATCTGAGAACAAAACTGTGCACAACCTCGAGATCCCTTTTTGCCCTGAACTGATTTATGTATCTTGTTCTCTCTGTCACGAACCCTGTCCACTACCAGGTCATAATATCCCCAGTCTCCATCTCTGCGTCAGTGCTGAACAAACCATTGTCTGCACGTTGATAAAATTCAGGCTTTACATTTCAAGCTCTCTTCTGGCCACTTTTCCAGTTACAAGTATTTCAATCACAGAATTGTTCATGTCTCGGACATTACTTCATGATTAGGACAATGTATCAGAGTAGGAATGTCGCTGGATGTAATTCAGGAGCAAAGCTTATTAAACGAAAGTCTTTGTTTCAAGCGATTTCGTTCAAGTCTTACCACAGCTGATGGCAGAGTTTAAATAAAAATGATAAGATTTGGAATAAAAGTGAATTTCACGAAAAACAACTATAAAACCCACATTTTGTCTGAAAATTTTCCTGTTCCACTGACGACCGTCGGTAAAGAAATCTAACATTACTACCCAGTCTGGGTTAAGTGTGACTTCAGACCCATATCAATGTGCTTGACTTCATATTGGCTTGAGGAATGGCGTCAGAGTCAGGGCAATTAGTGATGATTAACAAATGCTGCCCTTGGCAGAGATGCCAACATCCCTCGGAATAACACATTTGAAGGTAAAACCAAATAAAGAAAGATGCTGGAGATCTGAAATTGCATAAATAATGCAAAGAAAAGATCAGAAAGTGCTGGGGAGTTTTTCTGAACTGAAAGCAGCTGGAAAATAGTGTGAACAATGCTGGTGACAGGGAAGTCTGCTTTGAAGGGCAGGAGGAGTGAGTTGAATCGATAGAGAAAGAGAGAGATAGAAGAAAAATAGCAAACAAAGGGAATGATGATCAGCTGGGGTGGAAATAAAATATGAGCTCCTCCTCATTTATTTTTAACTTTTCCCACCTTCCTGAATATCATGCCCATGGTGGTACATGTATCCCCCGCTTTTCAAAAATTCGCTTTTTTCCACTTCCCTTTCCGGAAAACCTCCATTACGTCCTGTTTTCACTAACCAAAAGAAATCCGAAGAGGATTTTCACTTTTAACAAGAAAAGTAAATTTTTCACCCGTAAATTAATGCTACTTCACTTTATGCCTTTTCAGCTTATGAAAGGCTTTGTCGGAACACTCTACTTTCAGATACCGAGGGAAATCTCTATCTATCTAAGATCATGTTTAAAGCGATTTGATCCCACCGGTCTGTGTTCCCTGAGTGTCGTCATGTTCTTATATTTATTAATGGGATATAGGTATCACTGGGTGGGCCAGCATTAGATCACTTTGTTGATCGCCCTTGAGAAGACCTTGAGCCTCACAGGGCACTCAGACAGAGGGAGGCGGACAAGGTGACAGCAACACAGGAGCAGTGGAATTCAAGATCGACTTTAGCAAGATTAACATTATTTGAAAAATTAGAGATGTCAATTCGTTAGTCTAATTAGGGTAGGGAAGAAGGTGTTCCTGAGCATGCTGGTCCATGTTTTCAAGTCTCTGTATCCCCTCGCTTTTGGAAGAGGTTGTAGGACATCATTACCATTTTGGGAGAGATATTTGATGTTGCCAGCCTTTCACTGACAACGAGAAGCATAAATGGATGGAAGGTTGTCCTCCATGATAGTCTGGGCTGTGCATAAATCCGTCTGTAGTTTCTTATGGTCCTGGGAAGAGCTGTTACCGTCACACTATTATGCACATGAATAGAATGCTTTCCGTTGCCAGTATGCAGAGCACTGGGAGAAGGCAGTTCCAAAATATTTAGATGTAACAATTGACCGTTAAATGGATATCTACATTCTGATTGCTGTTTTGACAACAATTGAAATTTAACCAATAAATTTAAATTATGTCTAAGATACCAAATTGAGTTTATTGTATTGCCAACATCCAACCAAAGAGCCATCACATGCTTCAAAAGAATAGAGAAGCCATCACCATGACAATGAGGGAGAAAGAGACGGACGCATATAAGGAGAGAGAGAGAAAACACAGCGAGGAAAACAGAAGGACAGTCAGTAAAACAGAGAAAGGAAACAAAACAAGAAACAAACAGTCACAATAACAGGAGGAAGGGGAGATAGTAAGTTCTGGGAAAGAAGCAGAAGACAGAGAAAAGGAAAACACGGAAACAGACAGTGTGAGAGAAATAGTGAGATACAAAGCACACAGGGAGTGGGGATGGGGTCACAGTGAGCTGGGGGTGGGGATCAGAGACAGCTGGGAGTGAGCACTGGAGGAACGGGGGGAAAGGAGGTGAGGATTTACTTTGACCTGTACCAAGATATACAGGCAAAGCATAGTAAACAATGATGTACAGAACAATGGCTATAAAATGTGTTTTAGAGCCATGCAGGTTATGCTGCACAGGGGGTGGGCGAGGCGAGATCAACAGGAACAAGATCAGCATTATCTGAGATTAGAGAGTACACTCATCAGTCTAATAACAGTCAAGAAGAAACTGTTCGTGAACCAGCTACTCAGTGTTTTCAAGCTTCTGTACCTTTTAGCCTGATGGAAGCGGTTATAGGAGAATATTACTGGGGTTCTGATGGGTCATTGATAATGTTATAACAAAGAACATTCCAGCACAGTAACAGGCCATTCGATGGTCCAAGCCTGCGCCAATCCAAATCCTTTACCTAAGCCTGTCGCCAATTTTCTAAGAATCTGTATCTCTTTGTTCCCTGCCCATTCATGTAAGTTTCCAGAAACATCTTAAAATAAACCACTTGTCACAGTTCTCCATTTTGAGAAACTCCCTCCCCTTACTATTCTCTGCCTCCTGTTGCCCAGCCAGTTCTTTATTCATCAGCTCGCGCACCATGTGACTTCACTTTCGACATACCCCGACCATGGGGAAACATACCAAACGCCTTCCTGAAGTCCACGTACATGACATCTACAGACCCTCCCTCATCAATAAACTTTGTCACTTCCTCAAAGAATTCCATTCATTTGGTAAGACATGACCTCTCTGCACAAAACCATATTGCCTATCACTGGTAAGACTATTTTCATTCAAATAAGAATTATTCCAATCTCTGGACCCTGTCTTTGTGGAGTTTTTTTACAATCTCCCCGTGTCTGCATTGGGAGAATTAACTCTTTTCTCTCTCCATGGTATGTTTCTATGTTTGTTTCAGGCTTCTGCCATCTGCAGTATATTTACTTGTATTTGATGGAGAATTGCTGCAAATATGATGGGTTTGTTGTAAAAGTGGCATTGGTGCTCGGGCTCCCCGAGTACAGGGGAATCTTGCCCAGCTACTTATGTGAGTGCATGTCTCTGATTACCTGCTCTGTCACTCTCAATCCCTGAGTCCATCCGTCACTGCATGCAGCCTTTCATCGAGCCACACCAGGATTCCCCACACCCCATCACCTGGCACTGGATGCTCCCTACGCAAGGAGCGCACAAATAGTAAGTTCTGGGCACTTTCTGACCCACCAGGGATGCGGGGCAAAGACTCTGCTATTAAAAGGAACAGAATAGCTAAAATCCAATTGCACAACAATGCAAACAGGCTGAATGGCAGCCATCTGTTCTGACATTTTCTGGTCTTTTGGACTAATTCTGTTTATCCTCGTCCATCTACAAATAGATGCTCCATATGTATACCTTGTCATACAGTTTTGGTGAAGGTGATAGATATCAGATTCTATGATCATTGCGACAGATTGATTGGGCTCCACTTTCCTGGTTAATGAGATCACATTAAGTTTTTATTGTCTAGTCTATCCATTTCAAAGTGAAGATCTTGCCAGAGTTGTGCTGAAAGGATTTTTGAATATTGGAGAGACGAGATTATGCCACGTGTCAGTGAGGTTAGGAATAGGAAGGCAGTACAGTTAAAAACGTGGCCAAAGAGCTGGTAGGATAGGCAGCAATTCCAATATGTGGATCATTTGGATTCCCGGGTTGGTAAGATATACACAAGAAGGACGGGATGCATCGGAACTGGCAGCAATCTCCGATATGTGGTCATTGGGATTCCTGGGTCAGTATGAAATACACAAGAAGGACGGGATGGACGTGAACCGGCAGCAATCTCCTGGCAGGCAGGTTTGTTATTGTCACTCAGGAGGGTTTAAACCAGTGTGGTGGGGGGGGGGGGGGGAGGGAGGGTGGAGCCAGAGCAGAACATCCACAAGCACATGACTGAAGAGCAGTTGGAGACCAATCCCAGTACAGCTAAGACCAACAACAAACTGGCAGAGGGGAGTGAACACAATGGGGCTGGCAGTCTGAAGTGTGCTGATTTTAATGTGAGCAGTGTGACAGGCAAGACAGATGAGCTTGGAGCTTGGAGTTTGAATGAGTGTATATAACTATGATAAAAATATTACAGAGATTTGGTTGAGGGAGGGATCAGAAAACAGTTAATGCAATAGGTGCAGACAGAGTTGAAGAATGTACATTGAGAGGCTGGAGACTGTTGTTTGAAGCATAATAATTATCCAGTAGTTTATTGGAATTGGGCAGTGTGTGATGCAATGTACAGATAGAAGGGACGAGGGAGGAAACAGAAATTGTCTGTTTGCAATATGTTCTGCTTTACTGACAGTCTTTTCTAATCTCCTATTACCAGAGAATAGACGAGGAGAATTTACATCAGGGAAACTCAAACCAAATATCAGGTCAGGATCTGATGGAGTTGGGCTGAAGTGTTTTCATTTCAATGGAAGAATTATTATGGTTAAGACCGATGAAGTGACAGCCTGAATCCGTGCATGGGACTATGATGTTGCAGCTTTACAGAGACTTGGTTGAGAGAGGGAAAGGACTGGCCGTTCAACATTCCAGGGTTTCATTGTTTTATGCGAGATGGAGAGGAAGGTAAAAGAGGTGGACGAGGTGTTTTACTAATAAGGGAGAATGCTACATCTGTACTTCAAGAGGACATACAGGAGGGATCATCCACTGCAGCAATATGGGTAAAGCTCAAAAATTAGATGGCTGCAAGCATTGAGTTACTATAATCCCTCCAACAACCACGGAGGGATTGAGGAACAGATATGTACGTCGATTAAGGAAAGGTGTATTAAAAACAGAGTGGTCATAGTGAGTGACTTTAATATCTCCAGTAATGACTAGGAGTCCCTTGGAGCAAGAGGCTTAGATGGGGCAGAATTTATTAACTGGCACAGTATGTTGATAGACGAACGAGAGGAAGAGCCATACTGGACCTCATATTGGCTAATGAGCCTGGCCAGGTGACTGACCTTTCAGTGGGACATAATTTTAGAAAGAGTCTATGACCTCTTACACATCCTTGAAATACCCGAGACTCATTCTCTAATGAAAAGTGTAAGTGTTTTGGAGGTGGTTCAAAGGAGGTTTACTAGACTGATAGCTGAAATGACTGAGTTGTCTCATGGATAATGTGTGGAAAGGCTGTTCTTACAAACGGTTTTACTGCAAATTGAACCCAAACTCTGGGTCAGATATGTGGATAACACCTTTGTAATTATTAAAAACACAGAAATAGAGTACACACACCGAATCATCAACGCCACACTCACAGGAATCCGATTCACTAGAGAGGAAGAAAAGGACAAACAACTCACATTCCGAGACGTGATGGAATAGAGAACACCGAACGGAGAATTCACCACAAAGGTATACAGGAAAGCCACACACACAGACCAAGTCCTGAACTACGAAAGCAACCACCCCAACAGACACAAAAGAAGTTGCATCAAGACATTATTCAAAAGGGCCACAACACACTGCAGTACACCAGAACTGCAAAAAGAGGAAGAAGAACACCTATGCAATGTATTCGCCAAAACGGATACCCGCACAATTTCATCAATGCCGACGGAATGATCACAGAAGCACTTCCCAGGAGGCTCCCAAGCACTGAGGATGTCACCTAGACAGGGGACGAAACATCTGCAACACAAATTCCCAGCTTGGCGAACAGAACCACAACAACGAGCACCCGAGCTACAAATCTTCTCACAAACATTAAACACATTTTATTACTGAGGAAGAAAGGACATGTTCCGATTGGACTTTCTTCGTCTGTGTCCGCGTGAATCCTAACCAAGGAGGTAGACAGAGCTTTAAACTGATTACGAGTGTGTGTGTGTGCGTGGGGTGGGGGTTCGTTTATAGGGTTTACTTAGAAAAGAGCATGAAAGAGTACAGAGCTCAGGAGAGGTTATTAAAATCACCAGCATAGACGCAAATAGGACAGAGGGTATGGAAAGAGTAAGCAATCAAACTTCAATCACACTGGAAAAACAAATGGCAATGAGAAGAGGGACCGTTAATACAAGATTGAAGGGTTATATCTGAATGCGTGCAGTATAAGGAATAGGGTAAATGAGCTTGTGGCATAGACTGAAATTGGTAGGTATGATGTGATGGGCATCACAGAGAAGTGGCTGCAAGGGGATCAGGATATGCAAGGACATATACCCAATGGAAAAGACAGAGGGAGTGGGTTTACATTATTAATAAGAAATGAAATTAAATCAACAATAAGAAAGGAAGTAAGGTCAGATGGTGTGGAATCTGCATGGTAGAATTGAGGAACCACAAAGGTATGACAACCACAGTTGGAGACTTGCACAGGCCTCCAAAGAGTAGTCAGGAGCTGGGGCACAAGATACACCAGGATATAGAAAAGATCTGTAGGAAAGGCAAAGTTACAGTGATCATGGGGGATTTCAATATGCAAGTGCAATGGGAAACCAGGTTGGTAGTGAATCGCAAGAAAAGGAATTTGAAGAATGTCTATGGGATGGCTTTTTGGAGCATCATGTGGTGGAGCCCGGTCGGGAATAGATGACACTAGGTTTAATGACGCAGGCTAGACAAGGGAGCTTAAGGTGAAGGAAAACTTCAGAAGCAGTAATCAGAACATGGTAGAATCTATTCTGCAATTTGAGAGAGAAGATAGAATCAGAGTTAACAGTATTTCATCTGAATAAAGGCAACTGGAGAGGCATAAGGGAGAAGCTGGGTAGAATTGACCGGGGAGAATGTGAGGACTGCAGATGCTGGAGATCAGAGCTGAAAATGTGTTGCTGGAAAAGCGCATCAGGTCAGGCAGCATCCAAGGAGCAGGAGAATCGACGTTTCGGCCATGAGCCCTTCTTCATGATTGAGGAAAGTGTGTCCAGCAGTGTCAGATAAAAGGTAGGGAGGAGGGACTTGGGGGAGGGGCGTTGGAAATGCGATAGGTGGAAGGAGGTCAAGGTGAGGGTGATAGGCCGGAGTGAGGGTGGGGGTGGAGTGGTGAGGAAGAAGATTGCAGATTAGGAAGGTGGTGCTGAGTTTGAGGGATTTGACTGAGACAAGTTGGTGGGAGGGGAAATGAGGAAACTGGAGAAATCGGAGTTCATCCCTTGTGGTTAGAGGGTTCCTAGGCAGAAGATGAGGCGCTCTTTCTCCAACCGTCGTGTTGCTATGGTCTGGCGATGGAAAAGTCCAATGACCTGCATGTCCTTGGTGGAGTGGGAGGAGGAGTTGAAGTGTTTAGCCACGGTGTGGTTGGGTTGGTTGGTCTGGGTTTCCCACAGGTGTTCTCTGAAATGTTCTGCAAGTAGCCGGCCAGTCTCCACAATATAGAGAAGGCCACATTGGGTGCAGCGGATGCAATAAATGATGTGTGTGGAAGTGCAGGTGAATTTGTGGCGGATATGGAAGTATCCCTTGGGGCCTTGGAAGGAAGTAAGGGGGGAGTAGTGGGTGCAAGTTTTGCATTTCTTGGGGTTGCAGGGGAGGGTGTCGGGAGTGGAGGTTGGGTTGGTGGGGGATGTGGATCTGACGAGGGAGTCGCGGAGGGAGTGGTCTTTTCGGAACGCTGATAGGGGAGGGGAGGGAAATATATCCCTGATGGTGGGGTCCGTTTGGAGGTGGCTGAAATGACGACGGATGATACGATGTATATGGAGGTTGGTAGGGTGGGAGGTGAGGACAAGTGGGGTTCTGTCCTGGTGGCGATTGGAGGGGCGGGGCTCAAGGGCGGAGGAGCGAGAAGTGGAGGAGATGTGGTGGAGGGCATCGTCGATCACGACTGGGGGGAAATTCTGGTCTTTGAAGAAGGAGGCCATCTGTGTGGTACGGTATTGGAACTGGTCCTCCTGGGAGCAGATGCAGCGGAGAGGAAGGAATTGGGAATATGGGATGGCGTTTTTACAGGGGGCAGGGTGGGAGGAGGTGTAGTCTAGGTAGCTGTGGGAGTCGGTTGGTTTATAGTAAATGTCCGCGTTGATTCAATCGCCTGAGATAGAAATGGAAAGGTCTAGGAAGGGGAGGGAGGAGTTTGAGACGGTCCAGGTGAATTTGAGGTCGGTGTGGAAGGTGTTTTTAAAGTGGATGAATTGTTCAACCTCCTCGTGGGAGCACGAGGCAGCGTGGATACAGTCATCGATGTAGCAGAGGAAAAGGTGGGGAATGGTGCCAGTGTAGCTGCGGAAGATGGACTGTTCCACATATCCTACGAAGAGGCAGGCATAGCTGGGGCCCATGCGGGTACCCATGGCTGCTCCTTTGGTTTGGAAGAAGTGGGAGGTTTGGAAAGAGAAGTTGTTCAGGGTGAGGACCAGTTCAGTCAGTCGAAAGAGGTTGTCAGTGGAAGGGTACTGGTTGGTTCAGCGGGAAAGGAAGAAGCGGAGGGCTTTGAGTCCTTCGTGATTGTGAATTGACCTGGACATGCGTTTAGCAGGAAAGACAGGGGAACAGCAATGGCTGGAGATTCCACGATAATTTAAATGACACTGCAGAGATTCATGCTGAGTAATCGAGGCATGGTACAGGGGGGATGAGGCAACCAGGGCTGACAAGGGAAGTCAGGGATTGCATAGAAGCAAAAAGCAAGCAGATTGAAGGGCAGTGCGGAACTGGAGAACTGGGGCCAACAGAAGGCATGAAAAAATAACTAAGAAGGGAGAAGATTAAGTATGGGGGTAAGCTAACCAGTAATATAAAGGAAACTGTAAGAGATTCTTTAGATATATAAAGTGCAAAAGAGACATAAATGTGAATATGGTCCACTGGGAAATGATGGTGGAGAGACAGTAGTGGGAATCAAAGAAATGGCTGAGGAATTTTGCATCAGTCTTCACGGTGGCATACACGAGTAATTTCCCAAGGTTTGAAGAGAGTGAGAGGGCAGTCCTAAATACAGTGGCCATTACCAAGAAGAACATGTTAGAAAACAGAATGGCCTGAATGTGGATAACTCACCTGGACCAGATGGATTACACCCCAGCCTTGTAAGGGAGATCGCTGAAGAGTAAATGCAAGTGTAAGTGGTAATCTTTCAGGAATGACTAAAATCAGGAAAGGGCCAAGTGGCTGTATAATTGCTAACATGACACCCGGTTTAATAAGGGAGTTAGGCAGAAGATGGAAAACTGCAGACTGATTAGCCTAACCTTGGTTGTGGGTAACATCATGGAATTCATCGTGAAGAATGGGATTTCTGAATGTTTGAAGGCCTTTGGTAAAATAGGACAGAGACAGCATGGTTTCATCAAGGGGAGGTCGTGCCTGACAAACCAGCTAGAATGCATTGAGGGCGTAATGTGCAGATTTGATCAAGGAGAACCGATAGATGTCATCCATCTGCACCTCAAGAATCCTTTGACAAGGTGCCATGCATGAGACTATTGAGAAAGATATGGGTCCATGGTGTTAGAGGCACGGTGGAAGTTGAAGTTTGGCTGTCTGAAAGAAAGCGGAGAGTGTGGATTAAAGTGTCCTTCTCAGGATGGCAGCCAGTGACAAGTGGTGTTCCACAAGACTGAGTTTTGGGACCACAACTTTTCACCTTGTGCATTCATTATTGATATGACGGAACTGAGGGCATTTGGGCTAAGCTTTCAAACAGTGCAAAGATAGATAGAGGGACAGGTAGCATTGAAGAGGAGGTTCAGCTGCAGGAGGGTGCTCTAGCGCATCTCCTCACCTGCCCAAAACTCCGCCCTTGGACTCCACTCTTCCAACGACAACCAGTTAGAACCTCTCTGGTGCTGGTCTTCCATCCCACCAACCTCAGGATACAATGCATCATCCTCCACCATTTCTGCCACCAACAGTCAGACTCCACCACCAGAGATATACGTCCCTCCCTACCCCTATCATCATACTGCTGAGACCATTCCCTCACAGCTCCCTCGTCATGTCCACGCAACCCCAACAAGCCACCTTCCACTACCGACACTTTCCCTTTGCCACTACAACAGGTATGAAACCTGTGCCAACACCTCCCTCCTCACCTCCACCCAAGGCCCCAAACGACCCTTCCACATCAGGCAGATAACATCCTGTGCATCCAAACACCTCTTCTAGTCTGTCCATTGCTCCTGGTCTCCACTACATTGGCGAGACAGGACGTCAACTTGCAGAACGGTTTAGGGAACACTCTCGGACACACATACCCAACAACCCACTGCCCTGTGGCTGAATACTTCAACTCCCCCTCCGACTCCGCCAAGGCTTTGCAGGATTGTGACCTCATCCACAGCCAAATTCTAGCTACCTGACGTGTGAAGGAAGAACGCATCATCTTCTGTCTTTGGACCCTCCAAACACACGGTATCAAGGACAATTTTACCAGTTTCCTCATTTCCCCTCCCTCCACCTTATGCCAGATCAAACCCTCCAACTCAGAACCGCCATCTTGAACTGTCCTACCTGTCCTCTTCCTTCCCATCTATCCACTCCACCTTCCACTCAGACCTATCACTTCCACCACCCACCTTCATCTCGCTGTCACCTTCCAAGGTACCTTCCTCCCAGCACCAGCCCCTCTCATTTTTCTCTGTGGCTCCTTCCGCCCACCCCACATTCCTGATGAAGGTTTTATGCCTGAAACGTCGAATCTCCTGCTCCTCAGATGCTGCCTGACAGACTTTACTTTTCTATAACCACACTTTTTGACTCTGATCTCCATCATCTACGGTCCTCACTTTCACCTGCTGAAGGATTTTTACAGGTTTAGAGAGTGAGCAAAGAAGTGGCAGATGTAGTACAACGTTGAAAAGTGTGGAAAAGCATTTTACCAGGATGAATAGAGGCATGGACTATTTTATAAATCGCAAGCACATTCAGAAATCTGAAGTGCAAAAAGACTAGGGCGTTCTCATCCAGGCGTCTTGAAAGGTAAAGTTGCAGGTTGTCAGTAGTTAGGAAGGCAAATACAATGATGGCATTTATTTCAAGAAGGCTTCAATATAAAACCGGGATGTACTTCTAAGGCTCTACAAGGCTTTGGTCAGGCTACATTTGGATTATTGTGCGCAGTTTTGGGTCCCATATCTCAGGAAGGATGTGCTGGTCTTGGAGCGTTTTCAGACGAGATCCACGAGAATGGTGACAGGAATGAAAAGCTTAACATATGAAGAATATTTGAGGGCTCTGGGTCTGTATTTGATAGAGTTCAGAAAGATGTTAGGAGGTCTAATTGAAACGTACAGAATACTAAATGTCCTGGGTCAGAGTGGACTTTGGGAAGATATATCCAATGATAGGAAAGACTAGTACCGGAAGGGACAGAGTAAAGAGAAGACCTTTACAAACAGAGATAAAGAGAGACCTCCTCAGCCAGAGAGCGGTGAATCTATGGAATTCACTGCCACAGAAGTCTGTCGAGTCCAGATCATTGAGTATATTTAAGAGTGAGACAGATAGGTTCTTGACTGTAAAGGGGATCAAGGGTTACAGGTAGAAAGCGGGAGAATGGGGTTGAGAAGCTTAACAGCCATCATTGAATGGCAAAGCAGGCTCAATTTGCTGAATGGCCAAATTTCTGCTCCAATGTCTTATGGTCGTATGGTTAATATTGGCTCTCCTCATTCCTCATTGTAGTTGTATCCTTGAATTTGATCTTCAAGTGATTTACAAAGAGTAATGTTTCACTACTGATGAATGGGAAATATCATGTACCCTCCCTCCAGTCTCAGCACCGTGTCCCCAACAACATAATCACATTGCAATTGAAATCCAATGGTACTTAATCACAGTTGATTGACATCGATAACATGAACAGCATGACCCTCACCTGCTCTCTCTGATTCTCGAATAATCATCTGAATTGTCTGTCACGTCATATTCTCTGTTACCATATCCATGTCAGTTGTCCGTTATCACTCATGTTGTCGTAGGCACATTTTCCTGTCAGATTCTGGACGAGAAAAGTTCTCGCTATATTTTACTGACATTATAATCTCTGATCAGTAGTTACAGACTGTATGTTTCCATTTATAAACGGAGAAACTTGTTTATGTTCGGACAATCCTTTGACGTTACTCCCATATCCAAGGCAGATTGAATGAGTGCACGCATTCAATCTCCCATCTCCAATATTCCGTCCCTCAGTCACTCCCACATATCCCATGCCAAGTTTTAAACGTTCTTTTGAATTTTATTAAAATCAATATTAAATTGAAAAGGGTTAATTGGAGCTATTTGTTCAGTGACTGTGATTAATTTCAATCTCCTTGGATCCTAATTATCCCAGTGGAGCGTTTCCATCAGTGAATGATAAATGGGCTCTTTTCAGCGTGTTATCCCATAGTATGAGTAGAAGCATCACTGACAGTACTAACACGGATCATCAACTCGAGAGAGAGGGGCAGTAGAGATCATAATCTGAGAACATTAGACTGGAACGTTACAATAATGGTTCAGAATGTGAGGACCTCCGATTTGAATGTTCCAATACTGGATCAGAATCTAAGATCAGTAAACTGGAATGGTACAATAATGGATCAGAATCTGAGATCATTAGACTGGAATGGTTCAACAATCGATCAGAATCTGGGAATATTAGACTGGAATATTACAATAGCAGACAGGAGTTTATTCTGGGGTCTTTACTTTCTTTCTCGGCCTTGGATATCATTAGCATCACGGATCCAGGATATCCTTTGGATTATTCAAGGTGGTTCCTATCCCATCCTCGCGTTAGTTGGTGTTCCTGGTAAGTCATTATATTTGTCTACTAAACCGGGTTGAACTGAATTTCTGCTCATGATATATAAAATTTGGAAAGTGCAAGACAATGTTTTCAGTTACAAATAAAAACACCTTTTCTTATATTAATCAGTATCAAACTACTATTTCTCAATTACTCACTGATATGCAAGAAAGAACCAGACTGTTCTCAAACTCCATAATCCATTTTGTCCTTCACAGATTTACATCTCTATCTCGTCCCCACTCACCAATCCTGTCCAATACCACCGTCATGATATCCCAGTCACGTCCTCAGTCTCATTGCAACTTCTGAATAAATCATAATTTGTGCCTTTGTTTAATCCGGATGCAACAGTTTCAAGTTCCTTCTAACTATATGTCCGTCACTAAAAAATTGCTCTGGAGGATGTTAAACTTGTTCTCTGTACAAATGGGACGACAGTTTATTGTGTTCAAGACTCATACTCTAGAGCCACAGAATAATAGTCTGTTGATATCTAATGAGGGAAATTAAAAGCAACTCTTTTGATTTGCCATAAAAGCCCATCTGCTTGCCCCAAGTCCTTAAGCGAAGACAATGTGACATTCTTCCCTGCTCAGGTTTCAGTGTGACTTCTGTGATGAACATGTGGGTGTTCTGCACCTTTAACAGAATTAAGAGCCAGCAATAACTACCTGACGGCACCAAGTCTTCTGAAAAATAGATTTAATGTAACATTTGGTTGAACGTCTCGATTAGCTTATTTTCTCAAGACATAAACAAATTCAGCCAAATAGTTTAAATTATAACCCAAAATGCCCACCTCCAATCAAGTGTGAATTTAAAACATTAATAATCATAAAAGCCAATGACACAGTCCAATGGTTTGGGGGTACAAGACCGCGGGAAATTGACAGTTGAGAGGAGAATTGCCAAGTTACCAGCAGGCAAAGACTGCCTGAAAATTAGCTCTCCTCTCGGTAACTTTATTGATTAGTAACTGGTAAAAGCAGAATCTCAAAGAAGAAAAGAAGACAGGAATATGGAGAAGAACCGAAAGCTTCTTGGTTTTGAGATAAGAAGTTTTGTTTTGTAAATCTTAATTTGGAGTCTAATCGGACTAGTATAGTCGGGGGTTGGGGTGGGGGGTGGGGGGGAGATAAAATATAGCTTAGAGGAAAAAGCTGTAAATATTCGTTCGTCTATTATTCCCTATTATACTTTAAGAAATAAAGTTGTTAATTTTTACTTCAAATAGTTTGGACTCTAGAATTATCATGGATTACTGCAGTGGATAAATCTTTTCCCTGTTGCTGGTTTTATATTAAGCAGGACAATGTATCCTGTGTTGTAACACTACAATCCCACAGGAAAGTGTTTTACTCTGTACTGTCCTGTGGAACAGCTGAACCAAACACTCAGTTCAAGATCGGCATTACATGCTGCCGTGACCAGGGCTGCATACATCCTGTGAGAGAAGAACAGAAGTAAAGATAGCTCCCTTCCTCTGCCTGTTTCCCGTATTCCTATAGCTCAGTTCTATTCAGAGAGGTGATCATCCCCGATTTTAGGTGTATTCAATCTCTTTGAAATTCTCCCCAAGAGTGATGCACATCTTCTACGCATCTCTGGTGTTGGCTTTATTGATGCTGACGTACAGATGTAAGGAACTTATACATTCCATGTCAGTCATAGTCCAGAGAGAAGGAATGGCTTTTTGTGGCATAGGAAAGAAATGGCGATGTCTAAGTGAGAGAAAAGGATTTTTGCAATCATCCCCGAGAGTGTTGTAGAGGCAGTATTTGGGGTACTCTAGATAAACTTTCTCTCAAGTTTCACCAGACTAATCCCTGGGATGATGGCACCATGAGCAGAGAGTGAAGCTCAGTGAGAGAATAAGAGATGATTGTATTGAACCTGAAGGGGGATGGACAGTCACTCATGATGTTCTAAACAGGCACTGATACGATGATAAATTCCATGGGTTTTATTAACTCGGGTTAAATGATTGTCAATAGGTTAAGAGCATCAGAGGACGTCCCCCTCAGCCCATCCCCACTCCATATGTTGATTGAGAGAGACAGAGGGTCAGTCTTTGATTAAATTCTCCCCACATTAGTGTATTTAGTGTGTGGTCCTGCATTAAACTTCATGTTATCCACAATCCCGACAACAGCCACAATACCTAAATTCTAAAACAGTTAACTATTCCCTCCAGCTTCTGATGTCCATGGAGAACATGGGTCTGTGTCTCAGAGATGGAAGATGCCTCTCTGAGACTTGAGACAAAGCATCTGGCTACCTTCCTCACTACCAGAAAAACACGTCAAAGTGTCACGTGTCCCACAGGTAATGGAGCCATGAGGAACATCGTGGATCCGTCTCAGAGTGCATTCTCTGCTCCATTGATTTGTCAGGTTGGAGCATCAGTGACACCCTCCTGTTCCTGTATAAGTGTCTCGACGGGCTGAATGGCCTCCTCCAGGTCCCATGGAACAGGTTCATCAGTCTGACCTGGCCCTGCCTGTTCCTGTTTAACAGCTTGTTTTGGTAATCAGACCTCTTCTCTTCCTGTGGAACAGGCAGGAGGATTGAATAGGCTATTCCTCTCTTTGTTCAGTAGTTTCGATGGGCTGAATGGCTTCCACATATCCGTTTCTAATGTGCCTGAGATGCTGAATGAGCTGTTCATTTAACTGTGGAAATGTAGAGTGTCTGGCCTTGCTGTTACATGAATGTTACCGGCATTTTAACAGCACAAGCCTGAATGCTGTCTGGGACTTACTGCACATGGACACAGACTAGTCCAGGAGCTGAGGTGCGACACATTGTGCTGACCATTGGGTGATATTCAGTGACCATCCCCGTTTCTGATCTTATGATGAGGAAAGACAGTGATGAACCAGCTGAAATTGTTTGTTTTGAGGCAGCTACCCTGAGGATCTCTTGCAGAGATGTCACAGGACTGAGAAGATTTTCGGTCACCGACCACAAACATCTTCCTTTGTGCTGTAAAAGACCCCAACCAGTGGGGAGAGTACACCTGATTCCCATTAAGCTCAAATAAGATGGTCCTGATGCCATCCTCAGTCAAATGCTACCTTGATATCAAGGCCATTCACTCTTTCCTGAGCCCCTGTGTTCACCTCTTGTTCATATCAATAGATGATGGTGTCTGTGTTGGGAGTGTTTTCCTCTCATACAGGGTAATCAATGCCAGGAATTATCTGGGCTAGATAGTGAGGGAAGTTACATCACTGAAAGTATTCAAAGAGGTGGTACATGAATTTTTGACCTGTCAAAGAGCTAAAGGGTGTGAAGAATTGGACATTAAAGACCAGTTATTGCTAACAGGAGGTCAGCCATGATGGTATACAATGGGTTGATCGTCCGAGTCACCTAATCTTGCTTCTTATGTTCTCATATTCTGTAATTACAAAATAAATAATTGTAATTTTCCTGAACGTTCTGTTATTGAATATTGCAGTAACAGAGAATAAAGTATTTTGTGAGTCATCTCAGGGTGAGGTATGGGGGCTGTATTCATAGTGAATCTGGGTCTCCAACATGACCAACAAATGAAGCACAAGTTGCAGAGCGGAGACACTCTGTAAAGAGACCAGAGGTGTATATTGAAACCAGCCTGGTTTTCCAAATAATATTTTCCAACCCACACCAAACCGTGTGTGACAGTCTTGAGGGATTGAATGATATCCTGTGTTCCGGTGGACCAGGTATTTGGCCTCCATCTGCTAATATCAGGAGCTGTGAGGAGCTGAATAGAACATAGGGACATAGGACTGAGCAGCAGGAGTGGGCTATTAGACACTTTGTCATCGCTCCAGCACTCACAAATTCCATGGGTGATGTGAATGTGGTCGCAGCAGCATTTTTCTCTATATATACCATTTTCCTACATTCACTTGTCTGTCAAATGTCACCAAATATAACTTTGAATAAATGCAAGCATCCAGGCACCACAAACTGCTGGGGAAGGGAATTTCCACTTGAACAGCCCTTTGAACATTTCTCATTTGTGTTTCAACCAACGTTGGAAGTTCACTCCGTCCTTTTCCAGTCCCACTCCTCCACTGGTTACACCAATCTTAAATGGAACCAGTTTTGGGATCTGACCAATGATGTAGGTCTCAGAGTAGGTCATTTTCTAGAAAAGTGTGAGACACAGAAAGTTGGACTAATAACAAATGGTAAAATGATAGAGTGCCCCAAACGTTATACTGCCTTTGAAGTCATTCTGCTCATACAAGCTCCTGGTAGTGGGATTTCACTCTGGAACAGTTGAATTTGTCTGAATTCATTTTGTTTCAGGCAGTGGAGAGATTCCAGTGAATTCTCACCAGAAATCCTTCACAAATGGTAAAGATAACACAGGGATTTTATGGTCTCACACTTTGCTATCGGATGGAACAACGTAAGAGAGAGAGATCAATAGGCTGCTGCTTCTCAGGCAGGGGACATTTTTCTCCTTCTCTGTGTTGAAACATACAATAATGAACACCAAACTGGACCATGTATGCTCTTCTGGAAGATTCTCTGGAAAACCCGATTATAGATTATATGCATTTGCATTCATTTCAATCGCAAAAATGTCCCCACTTTATAATTTGATAACATGCTTACAGGTGTCTGTGTAAGTTGTAAATATTGGTAGGTGTCTTCATAGTATGTCTGTTAATATAAATGCATCTTTTTCTTAAAATTTATTCTCTAGCTTTAGTCTTCCTGACAAGAGATAATATGCATCCAGTTGATACACTTTTCAGAAAGTCATGGATGGTTCAATACTATTTCTCAGCTAAGATCAAAACTGATAATCCCCCATAACATAAGGCCGGCATTCTAGGAACGAGTAAAGGTAAACCTCTTTGAAAATCTTCGAAAAGAATTACATCCTTTCATTTTAGTTTCGGGGATCAAAACAGCACACAGTGCATCAAATGTGGTCTCAGCAACGCCCTGTACCGATGCAGTTAAACATTCCTGCCTTAAATCTGATACCTTTTGCCAAAAGCAACATCATTCCGCTTACCTTCCAAATCACTTGCTGCATCTGCAGACTGACTTCATATGATTCATGTCCCAAGAGCATGGAAACCGCCTGAATCACAGAGTTCTGCAATCTCTCTGCATTTACATTGTTTACCATTGTTTTATTCTTCATGATAAAATAGACAACCTACCCTCTGTTATTTCTGCTGAAGGTTTGCTCACTAACCTTCCCTGTCTGTATCACATTGCAGACTCACTACCTTCATTTGATGACACATTAAATGACCATCTTGGTGTACGAGCTAATTGAGCTCCAAGCAATTCCCTCCCCTTCTTTCAGATCTTTGATCCAAATTGTTGATCATTGATGACCCCACAGTGATCTCTGAGGCACTCCATCAATTACAGCTTTGCAGCCTAAAAATAAACATTTGACTCTATTCTCTATTTCTTGTTAGCGACTGATCTTTGCTGGACAGGAGAGTCAATGTTTCCTGCTCCTGGGTAGCCGTTCCGGCGTGTTGAATGGCCTCCTGCTGGGCTGTGTGATGTACTCAACGAGCTGAATTACTTCATTCTATATTGCTGTGCAATTCCTTAGAGAGACAGAATGGTCTCCTCCTGTCTCATTGTATCGAACCTGTCTGATTGAATGGGGTGGTCCCCTACCATGTAATAGCCTCGAGGGTGGATTGAGGGAACAACACACGGGGTAGGGGCAACAGTTGATCATTTGGCGGCACCATTCAGAATGCTCATGGCTGATCCGAGTGTGTCCATCCATCTCCTGTCTGTTCCCAATAAACATTGACTCTCCTTTCCAACAAAGATCAGTCAAGCTCAGACTTATACACTTAATGGCAAGGTCCGAGGGAGTGTAGCTGAACAAAGAAACCTTGTAGGTGTAGGTTCATAGCTCTTGAAAGTGAAGTAGCAGGTAGATAGGATAGTGAAGAAGGCGCTTGGTATGATTTCCTTTATTGGTCAGAGTATTGAGTACATGAGTTGGGAGGTCATGTTGCTGCTGCACAGGACATTGGTTAGGCCACTGTTGGAATATTGCGTGCAATTCTGATCTCGCTCCTATCAGAAAGATGTTGTGAAGCTTGAACGAGTTCAGAAAAGATTTACAAAGATTTTACCAGGGTTAGAGGATTTGAGATACAGGAAGAGGCTGAACAGGCTGGGGCTGTTTTAACTAGAGCATCGGAGGCTGAGGGGTGACTTTATCGAGGTTTCCAAAATTATGAGGGGCATGGATAGTGTAAATAGGCAAAGTCTTTTCCCTGGTGTCGGGGAGTCCAGAACTATAGGGCATAGGTTTAGGATGAGAGGGGAAAGATACAAAAGAGGCCTAAGGGGCAACGTTTTTCACCCAGAGGGTGTACTTGTATGGAATGAGCTGCCAAAGGAAGTGGTGGAGGCTGGTACAATTGCAACATTTGAGAGGCATTTGGGATGTGTATATGAATTTGGGTCCTCTGCTGTTTGTAATTTTTATTAATGACTTAGATGAGGGAGTCGAAGGGTGGGTCAGTAAATTTGCAGATGATACGAAGATAGGTGGAGTTGTGGACAGTGAGGAGGGCTGTTGTCAGCTGCAGAGGGACTTAGATATGATGCAGAGCTGGGCTGAGGAGTGGCAGATGGAGTTCAACCCTGCCAAGTGTGAGGTTGTCCATTTTGGAAGAACAAATAAGAATGTGGAATACAGGGTTAATGGTAGGGTTCTTAGTCAGGCGGAGGAACAGAGGGATCTTGGGGTCTATGTACATAGATCTTTGAAGGTTGCCACTCAGGTGGATAGAGTTTGTAAGAAGGCCTATGGCGTATTATCGTTCATTAGCAGAGGGATTGAATTCAAGAGTTGTGAAGTGATGTTGCAGCTGTACAGGACTTTGGTTAGGCGACAGTTGGAGTACTGTGTGCAGTTCTGGTCGCCTCACTTTAGGAAAGATGTGGAAGCTTTGGAGAGGGTACAGAGAAGATTTACCAGGATGTTGCCTGGAATGGAGAGTAGGTCGTACGAGGATAGGTTGAGAGTTCTCAGCCTTTTCTCGTTGGAACGGCGAAGGATGAGGGGTGACTTGATAGAGGTTTATAAGATGATCAGAGGAATAGATAGAGTAGACAGTCAGAAACTTTTTCCCCGGGTACAACAGAGTGTTACAAGTGGACATAAATTTAAGGTGAAGGGTGGAAGGTATAGGGGAGATGTCAGGGGTGGGTTCTTTACCCAGAGAGTGGTGGGGGCATGGAATGCGCTGCCCGTGGGAGTGGTAGAGGCAGAATCATTGGCGACCTTTAAGCGGCATTTGGATAGGTACATGGATGGGTGCTTAATCGAGGTTAGAAGTTCGGCACAACATCGTGGGCCGAAGGGCCTGTTCTGTGCTGTATTGTTCTATGTTCTAATTGGAAGGGTTTGGAGGTATATGGGCCAGTTGCCGGCAGGGGGACTAGATTGGGTTGAGATATCTGGTCGGCATGGATGGGTTGGACTGAAAGGTCTGTTTCCATGCAGTACATCTCTATGACTCTAGAAACGAGTCTTCACTGCTCCCTGAGGATGAGGATACCACAGGTAGCACATGACTTAAGTGAAAGGTACGTCCTTATTTCTTTGTGGGACCTGTTATTTTAAAACTTCGTTAACTGAACATCAAATCGCCATCTCTTTGTAGATATAAGGGCAGAATAATTAGGAATGAACATAAACCATTCCAGACTCCAAACCTGTCCCACATTCCCACTGAACCTTTCCAATCGAATATGTATCAAACCCTGCCTCTGCTGCTGTCTCAGGAAGAGAATACCTGTTAGCATAGCACCACATGAAAAAAGGAGCAGAATGAGGCCATTCGGCCCATCGAGTGTGATATGCCATTCAATAATTTTTTATATGTTCCTCAACCTCATTCTCCTGCCTTCCCCCAAGAATCCTTGATCCTGTTATAAAACAAAAAAAATTACCAATTTGTATCTGTGTCTACGTGTGCGTATGTTTGTCCATCTGCTTGTCATCTGTGTATCTGTGCATGTACGTTTGTCTTTCTGTGTATCAGCCTGTGTGTTTCTATCTATGTTTATGTCTATTTGTGTGTGACTCAATATGTCTGTGTGTGTTTCTACGTGCATGTATGCCTATTCCCTTGTATGCATTGTGTTTGTTCGTATATTGGGGTATTACCAATAATTCTTTGTATTTCTGTGTCTGCATCTCTGTGCAGTGAGGTGACTGCATTTGGGGGTGGTCTGGGGGGGGGGGGTGCGGGTGGGTGGGAGTTAAAGGACTGTCGTTTGAAATGCCAGTGTTTTTACAGTGAGAATTGTCTTTCACTGAGCAATGTTCCTTAATCAGTCAGTGGGACATGGATGTTTCAGAAATTTCACGCGAGGCATCCCAGTCCACTTCATCTTGTACTAGCTTCCTCCCCACATGGCGGGTGTGGGGGAGGGGTGAGGGAATGGATATTGGGCACTCCACCACCCGGCTTGGCCATTTCTGTCCTATTCCAGGCTGTTTCTCTTGGAATAGAAGGAAGCGATTGAAGGAGTGAGGGCAGGACTGTTAGTGTTGGTGGAGGTGGATCTGGGAGGAATTGTGAGGCGCCTGGAATGAGGCAGTCGACAGTTTTAAATCCATATAGTATTATTAATGTGGGGGGTATTGCGTAGGTGATAGAGAAAGTGTGGGATGGAAGTTGCTGAATTCAATAGTGAGATCGGTAGTGCCTGAGCCTTATTTGGAGATAGAGCATGAAGATTTTCTGGGGGTAAGTGCTATAACAGACATACAGAGAGGGTGATGGAGCAGAGAGAATTCGGTGACCATTATCCTGACAGAGCAGGGAGGATATTGATGCTTGTCCTATATTGATGGAGATATCTTCAGATCATCTCAGCGTCGAGGTGAGCCTCCCCGAATGTCCTGTCCAAGTTTATTACTAATAATGACACAGACCTGTCCCTCAGATTCCACAGAATCAGTTTATGTCGAACTTACAAATAATAAGGCGCAGCAAATATTGGTGTGTTATATATCGGTTGTAGAAAATCTGAGCATCATATGCTCTGGAAATTAGATATGCAAGTATCATGGATACTGCAGTTTTATTGGATGTTCTCAAGCTGCATCTAAACTGTATTTACTAAGTGACTGCTTATGCTGTGCAAAATAAATTCTGTACGTGTATGTGAGCTGGGTTGAAGAGTATGTTGTGAAGCAAATATAGAGCAGTTTATTTTGGATTTGGTGTTGTGTGATCAGAAGGAAGAATTAATAATCTTGCTTTGAATCAGCTTTGAAGGAATAGAGACGTTAATAAGGTGCAGTTTACACGGTGTCTGCATGAATATAGAATGCTTGAACGTTCTGGTTAAACATCATGGTAGCCTGGAGGCTAAAGGGTCAAGTTCACTCCAGTGAATTGGGAAAGTACAATATAACATACAGTGGGAGGCAAGCAATGTTTTTTGGAGTCATAGAGTCAGACAACACGGAGACAGGCCCTTCGGCCCAAACACGTCCATTCCAAACAAAATGTCCATCCGCACTAACTCCATTTCCCTGACATTGCCCTGTATCTTTCTTATCCTTTCCTGTCTATGTATTTGTACAAATGCCTTTTAAATGTTGCGAATATTCCCGCCTCAACCTCTTCCGCGGGCACCTTCCAGAGCAACGTACCATGTGGAACCTTATTGAAGTCTTTACTTGAATCCATAAAGACTACATACACCATCCTGCCCTCCTCAACGTTGCTAGTCACTTAATCAAAGAATTCAAACAAATTTGTGAGCCATGATCTCCCATGCACAAAGCCGTGCTGAGTTTGATGAAGGACTTTTCCCAAAACGTTGATTTTCCTGTTCCTTGGATGCTGATTGGCCTGCTGTGCTTTTCTAGCACCACCCTAATCTTGCTCCTAATCACACCCTGTCTTTCCAAATGCATGTATATCTTATCTCTCAGAACCTGTTCAAGTAAGTTACCTACAACAGATTTTACGTTTACTGGTCTATAGTTCCCATGTTTTTCTTTGTAGCACTTCTTGAGTAAAGACACAGCATTCGCTGTCCTCCAGTCCTTCGTGACTTCACCCGTTGGCCAGCGATGATGCAAAAATATCAGCCAGGGCTCCGGCAATTCCTTCTATGTCCTCCTGCAGTGTTCCTGAATATCTCTGATCAGGACCAGGACATTTATAGAAATATTGCAAAGTCTTTTTATTTTAGATACAAGCATCAAAGAAAGGGAAAGTGACACAATGATGTTGAACATAACAAATTCGAAAATGTATTAATGATAGGAAATGGCTTCAGAAAAATTTCAGTCATTGTGGAAACCTGAGAATTCTCAGAAATTCACGATCCAGAAACTAGGGCCATGAAACTGACAAGGAAATCAAAAATAGAACATGAATGCTAACAAACAGGAACAAAAACACTGCATAAATCTACAATCTGTATTTCAAAGGAAACAAAGTGAAAGCAAGGTCAAATATGGAAATTGGTAATTGGGAGAGGAGAGTTTATTGTGAAGAACAAGGAAATGGCCAAGAAAATAATCAATTGCTTTGTATCTGTCTTCAAGGAGGAAGAACCATAAAATCAGCCAGTAATACCAAGTGATCATGTAGCACTTGTGCAACTGAAGACGAAAAGTCAATTTATATCAGTAACAAGGTAGTATTTGAAAGTGTAACTGGATTGACCATTGCTCAGCCTGACAAACCTGACGTACTTCATATTAAAATGTCAGACATAAATCAGCAACAGAAGTATTAATTGCACTGTCGATGACTGTGTTTTATTTTCCTGTGTACTCTGCAGAGGCCGGAAGCCATTTCGGATAAATGGAAGTTAGAAAACGTGTTCCAAGCACTATAGATTAATGGAAGGGATCCAAACATCTATAAAGGGAAAAAGGCATAGTTTGGAGAACTGGCGACCAATTAACTTGACATCTGCCGGGAAACTGTTGGAATCTATTATGTAGCATGTGACATTGGATATTTAGAAATTAATAGGATCAATGGAGAGAATCCACATGTATTTCTGGCAGATGTCTACCTCGATGTGCTATTAGTTGTTAGACCCCATCTACCACCCCCTGAGAAAAGGAACAGAAAGTGACTTCGCCACAGGAAATGACATCAACAACCCAAAGAAAACCTTTAAAAGCAAGCAGGAATGTGCAGCATCGCTTCGCTAGAGATCCACTGAAGATGTTACCTTGTAAGGTAAGGAAACGTTGGGAAATAAACCTGCCAGCTCAGCGAGCAAACCTGCATCCATTGTGAACAGTGTTGGTGACCCAATCTGAGAAAGAATATACTGACCACAATAAAACTGCAATGGACGTTCTCCAGATTAATCCCACAGATAGTGAGAATGTCTGATGAGGAAACCCGGCCTATGTTCTCTAGTGTTTCAAAGAATGAGACGTGGGTCACAAAGAAATTTACAAAATTCACAAAACATATGACAAATTGAAAATTAACAGGACGCTTCCCTGGCTGCCCAATCCAAATTCAAGGCAAATAATGGCAAGATAAGGGATTGGCCACTTAAGACCGTAATTTTGAGGAAATTCATCACACGGTCAGAACTGCCTAAAACAGGGTCATAGAAACCTGCTGGAAGGGTAAGATTAAGGAAAATCTCCAGATATTCTGCAAGTGTGTTTTAGCAGAAATGTATAACAAGGGAACAGGTACGAGTCATTAATGACTTGCAAAGTTGCATCCAAATCAACTTAGTGTTAGGAGACAGAGGGTAGTGGTTGAAGGCTGTTATTGTGACTAGAAACCGATGTCCAATGGTGTATCACAGGGATCAGTGCTGTGATTCAGAGGTGCTGGTGTTGGACTGGGGTGAACAAACCTAAAAATCACATAACACCAAACAATAGTCCAGCAGGTTTATTTAGAGGCACGAGCTTTCAAGCACACAACCACCTAATGAAGAAGCAGCGCTTCGATGTTAGTGCCTCCTAATAAACTGGTTGGACTGTAACCTGGTGTTGTGTGATCGTTAACCTTATTACTTGTGGTATTCATAAATGATGCAGCTGTGACTATAGACGGGGGTGGTGGAAGTGTGACAACTAAGTTTGTGTTTGATACAAAGATTGGCTGGGTGGTTGGCAGTGAGGAGGAAGGTCTTATGTTACAGGAAGATAGAGATGGAATGGTCAGATGGGCAGAACAATGGCAGATGTAATGTAACCTTGATAAATATGATGTGATACACTTTGGGTGAAGGAACTGGACAGGGAGTACTCAATGAATGGCAGCACACGAGGAAGCTCAGAGGGGGTTTCTCCACACTTCCCTGAATGTAACTAAATACGTTAATGCACAATTTTGAGAAAGCATAAGGGACCGTAAACATAATCTTTATTCATCAAGGCATAGATTATAAGAGCTATGCGGAACTTTGGTTTGGCCAAGATGGAATACTGTGTGTAGTTCTGGGAACCACATTACGGGAAGGATGTGATTGTAGTGCAGGGGGCTCAGAGGAGATTCACCAGGATGCTCCCTGGGATGGAGTATATCAACTATGGAGAGAGGTGGATAAGCTTGGGTTGTTTAGTTTGGAGCAGAGAAGGCTGAGTGGGCCGTGATTCAGAAGGATAGGATTCCGAGGGACATGGACAGGATGGATAGACAGCAGCTGTTCCTTTTAGTCAAAGGGCCAAGAACAATGCAGCACATTTTAAAGTGACGGGTTTGATATTTGGAGGGAATTGAGGTTTGTTTT
Organism: Chiloscyllium punctatum; assembly: GCF_047496795.1. Classification (NCBI taxonomy): domain Eukaryota; kingdom Metazoa; phylum Chordata; class Chondrichthyes; order Orectolobiformes; family Hemiscylliidae; genus Chiloscyllium; species Chiloscyllium punctatum. The sequence continues at coordinate 467,637 of NW_027309858.1, forward strand.
TTACCCGGGGGTGTTGGGGTCAAGAACGCCCTTCCTGAGAGAGGAGTTGTCATGGTAACTTCGAAATCATTAGAAAATATACTTGAAACGCCATAAGATTCACGGCTACGGGTCTTGTGTCGGAAAGTGGGGCTAATGTAGACCGGGTTGTATTGTTGATTGGACAAAGTCTGTGCTTCTTTGTTTGTATGGCTGTGGAAGGTCAATCAATGAGTAACTTAAGATAGGAATTGATGGGTTTCTGAAGAGTATATTAACGAAGGTTTTAAGATTGAACTGGTAATATCTTCTGAAAATATGTCAATGGCAAAATTAAGTGGAAAAAGGTGCAGCTTTCTTACAGTCTGGTACCAGAGAATTGAGGACAGGGAAAAGGCAGAACTATGGAGCAAATACTTTAATTATGTCTTCAAAAAAAAAACAAAACAAAAAAGAAAACTTCCCAACATTACTAGTGAAGTAGTCTGTTGAGAAAAAGGGAATAGAATGAAATTAGCAACCAAACAGTTTTAGAGGAAGTAGATTAGATTAGATTACTTACAGTGTGGAAACAAGCCCTCAGCCCAACAAGCCCACACCGACCCACCGAAGCAAACCACCCAGACCCATTTCCCTGCATTTACCCCTTCACCTAACACTACGGGCAATTTAGCATGGCCAATTCACCTGACCTGCATATTTTTGGACTGTGGGAGGAAACCGGAGCACCTGGAGGAAACCCACGCAGACACGGGGAGAATGTGCAAACTGCACACAGTCTGTCACCTCAGGCGGGAATTGAACCCGGGTTTCTGGCACTGTGAGTTCAGCAGTGCTAACCACTGTGCCAGCGTGCCGCCCACGAGTATTGGAACTGAAAGTAATGAGCACAGACAAAGTCAACAGAGATCGATCAAATGGGAATCATATTTGTGAAAGTGACGTTTAGCGTAATTATGGAGAAGCAATCAATGCAATATGATTGTATTTTCAGAAAGATTTTTGATACAGCCCCAAGCCTATTATGCAAATTCAAATCCTCTGGGACTTGGACAAATATGGTTTTCGAATGGGAGAGCGGGCAGGAAGCAGTGAGTAGGAATAAAACAATATGGTTTTTTGAAAGGATGGCTTGGAGGTTATAGCGAGGATCGGGGTTTGGGCTCCAGCTATTCCCAATGCACATCATATATTTTATTTAGTGGATCAAATTCAATATTTCCAAGTTTGTTGATGGCACTAAACAATATCGGATTGTGAGGGGGTGAGCAGGGTGTCAAAAAACTGCAAGGTGAATGCGACAAGTGGAGTGTCTGGCTAAATACATGGCAGATGGAGAGCAATGAGGGGTGGGGGGTATGGTCTATGGGGGATATGTGATATTGTGACCTTTGATGGTAAAACCAGAACGGGAGCCTATCATTTGAAAAGGGATTGTTTGATAAATGTTGATCTATAAAGCAACTTAAGCTGCATTTTTGTTTCCTTCTGTGCAGCCCTCCGAGGTCAGTGTAGGGCAGTGAGATCTGAATCCAGAAGTCAGTACTGGGAATGGCATTAGGACGCTGACCAGTGTAAACAGACCCCACAAGTGGGGAGGTGTAGCATTGAAAAGGATCTGGATCTCTCTGTGCACTGGTCACTGAAAGCAATTTTGCAGGAGCAGAAAACAGATAGGCAGATAAATCGTGTATTCACCTTCATTTCAGGGGGATTTGAATCCAGGAGTAAGGGTGCTTTACTGCAGGTGAGCAGGGCCTTGGTGAGACCTCATCTCGAACATTGTGCAGTATTGTGTGCAGTTTTGGTCTCCTTACCTAATAAAGGAGAAACCTGACATTGAGGGAGATTAGTAAAGGATAACCAGACTGATCTCTGGGATGACAGGCTTGTGTGGAACAGAGTTTGGGGCGGCTATGTCTGTATTCCATGGGCTTTAGGAAAATGAGTGGAGATCTCAGTGAAATATATAAAACTCTGTTAGGACCAGACAGATTGGAAACAGGGGTGACAATTCCCCTGGCTGGGTCATCAAAATAAGGGGCCACAGTATTAGGTAAAGACAGGCCACTCTGCATTGAGATGAGAATAAATGTCTGCACTCAGAGAATGGTGAACCTGAGGAATTATCTCCCAGATCAGACTGTGGAAACCAAGGCACTGAATATAAAAATGGATTTCTGGAAACTAAAGGGATAGGGAGAGAGCAGGGTATGGTATGAAGATAGAGGATCAGATACCATTAAAGGTTGTTCTCCAGTAACGTGGTAGTTGCGTTCCTGTGCATCACTGTGTTGCAGAAAATCATGCCATGTTCATGATGTGGTCTATGGGGAAAGGAGGATAATGGGCGAACTGCAAAATATCAGTAAAAAACAAAAACTGAAGTTAGTCTGACACACACTAGCACAGTCTAATTAAACCTTTAAATCTTATATTGTAATGAAATAGTGCTAATAATGACAATGCAGTCACTGGCTACATCCCTGTACCTTTCACCAAACTCTTCACCAGAAAGTACGCAGGACTGACTGACCACGTGATGCCAACATGGAATTCCAGTTCTCCTGAAGATTCTACCCTGGTTTGAAATAAAGTTCCTTCTAATTGGAGAGAGCAATTCCCCGTTTCAAGCTCAGGTTCAAAGCTTTCAGAGCGGATTGCATTCCTGTTTTAGCTGAACACTCAAAGGGTGCATTTGGCAGACAGAGGGTCCTGAAGCTGGGTTTTGTTGTTCACCTGGTGCCTGGTAAGGATTCGCGTCACAGTGAACGGGTGTTCACTTTATAGAAAAAAGGTGCGCAATTCACGAATTGCATTGCAGTCAAATCACTTTTAATAAACACGCATTATCCGAGAACTGCCTGTATATTGAATCGAGGAGCAAGATTGATCGACTGAAGGTCTACAACAGTTCTTATTTTATATTTCACAATGTTTAAACATATTAGTAGATATGAACACTGTGTCGGGAAAACTGCATTGAGGAGATTTTCTCCATGAACTAGAATGGGGAAAGCTCAATGTGTTGTATGACCTTTCCTGATGATTCTGTGCAGTCTGTGGGAAAGCTCTGTAAATGTTGTCACAAGCTCTCAGATGTTAGGAAGGGGGTATCTGCAAGATCAACAGGACTGTGATTCCCGCTCTCTTTTCTGATATCAAGACTGGTGCCGGGGATTCTGTCTGTTTTTTTTTTCCTTTAAGACCACGGAGCAGTGTGATGCAATAGAGTGTCTTGCTTGGCTGTTTCAGGGACCATTGAAGAGTGTATCACATGTCTGTGTGTCTGGAGTCACTTTTAGGCCATACAAGAAAAGCACAGGAGATTCACTTCCTGACAGTACGTTGGGGAAGGAGATCAAAGTTTACAATAAACATTGGATGCAAGGTCACTGTTACAATCACCGGATTCTAGATCTTGATATTTTATTAATTGTTTTTAACTTCCACCAGCTGCCAGAGCATTATCCTGTATTGGATTAGTAATCCAGTGACATTTCCACAACTGCACCATCTCCACATAGGAACCTATCGGAAACCACAAAGAGCGGGATATTTCTGGATTGCTTGTCAGCTCTGTCAAAAAGAACCCCCACCAATTTGATTATCGTGAAGGGACTGGGGGGGGGGGGGTGCGGGGTGTTAAATGGTCAGAATGTAATTATTCAGCTATTAGGGGACCTCACATAGTTGAGTAATTTTCCACATTGCCATGGAGTTGTCAGTGTTGGAGCTGGAATGAAACAGCTTCCCCAGGGACACGGCTTGTTGTGCAGCACAAGTCTTCAGTCCTATTACAGGAATGGGGTCAGGGACCATTGTCTTAGTCGTATCTACTGTGTTCAGCGGTTTCTTCATATCACATGCAGCGAATCGAATTGATTGAACACTGCCATCCGTGATTCTGTGGATATCATGGCGAGGATGAGGTGGATCATCGATTCAACACCTCTGGCTGAGGATGGTGCAGATACTACATCCTTATCTTTTTCACTAATGTGCACGGCTGTTCTATTATGTAGGATGGGGATATTTCTGGAGTCCTCTCCTCCAGTAAGTTGTTTAATAGTACAACGACATTTATGTCTGGATGTGGCAGGACTGTAGAGCTTAGATCTGATCTGTTGGTCTTGGGATCATTTCGTCCTCTCTATCAGATGTTAGTTCTGCTGTTTGGAATGAAAGCACTCAAACGCCGTAACTGTAATGGTTTGTCATCAGCTTTAGGTACACATGGTTCTGACCTTGGCAGGTTCACCCACACTCGTCACTGAACCATCACTCGGTTTGATGGTAATGGTAGACTGATGGAATATCCTGGGGAAAATGTTACAGATTATGTTTGAATACAATCCTGCTTCTGTTGCTGCTGTTGTCTACAGCATCACACGAAAGCCCAGTTTGAGCTGCAATATCTGCAATTCAATTCTATTGTCTGTCCCCCAGTTAACATCGAGACCAATCCACCGATCAGCTGTGTACTCAGTGACATCACCTGGTTTTTAATGCAGTAATATTTCCATTTTCATATTCTCATTCTGCTGATGGTTCTCCTTGGTGCCATGCTTCCAATTTGTTACATTACTCAAACCCTTTAACATATTCATCTGAATCTTTTCCTTGCTCGTCGTGCCATCTGCGTTTGAATTAAATGTGTTTCCCTCTGGTTTTCTCCCTGACCATGAGTAAGAGCTCTGTGGTGTCAGTGATGCCAGCCTTATGCAGTTTCTGAGCGAATGAATGTGTGGACTTCAGTTCCCAATGTAGGGCGCTCCGTGTTGGACAGGGCGTTTGAGCAGCTTTCAAACACGTCATTGGAACTTGTTCAAAAACAGAAATTGTTGAAGAAACAACGCAGCTCTGGCAGCATCTTTTGTAGTGAATGTAGAGTTAATCTTTCGAGTCCAGTGGCCCTCTACAAAGCCCACAGTTTCTTCAGCAATTTCTGTATTCACTTTGTATTTATTTCCAGTATCCATAGTTATTTGTTTCATTGAAACTTTGTGCTGTGCCTATTCGTTTCTGAAGAACCTCAGCAAGTCTGGCAGCATCTGCAGAGACAGAGAGACAGAGTTAGCGTAACAAGTCCAATGTGACTTGTTCTGAACTGAAAAGGGTTGGCTTTTTAATACCTTGCCGGAGATGGGGGATGGGTGACTTGGAAAAGAGGGCGTGGCAAAAGATAAACGGGCTATTTTCAGTGGTGAACGAGAATATGATGCAAAATGGGTTTATATTAAGGTGTGAATGGGGGAAAGGGGTTCTCTCTCGTTGAGTGTAAGATAAAGAGACACAACCACACAAGGTCATAGGGAGAACAAGAGAGAGAATGTCGACAATGTGGTATTATATAGATCTAGATCTATATGTTTTCACAGTATACATCATTACTGCCTTCATACTATGGAATTCAGGTGCTTGACCTCTTATTACCACGAGTAAAAGTTTCATGCTGCCTTAGTTTTGTAACATAGAGCAAAGCTAACAGTATGAAGTTTGGGCATTTTTAATATTCTGTCAAATTTGCAGTGTTTATCGTTAAACGTTTGATCTTGAAGTTAGTATCAGATGGAGTGTATGAGTATGAAGGGTGGCATTCTAGAAGTTTATAATATCATGGGAGGTATGGATAGAGTGAATAGCGAAGGTCTTTTCTGTAGGATCGGGGAGTTCAAACACAGATGCATAGCTTTAAGGTGGAAGGGGAGAAACTTGAAAGGGACAAAGGGACAAAGTTTTTTATACAGAGTGTGATGTATGTATGGAATGAGCTGCCAGAGAAACAGTGAGAGATGCAAGTACAGCTACAATATTTCAAAGACATTTGGACCAACATATGAATGGGAAACGTTTAGAGGCATATGGGCCAAGTGCAAGCAGATGGGATTAGTATAATTTAGAAAACCTGGTCAGCATGGACAAGTTGGACCAAAGGGTCTGTTTGTGCACGATATGACTGTATGGATGTAGAAACTGAGGAAAATGTACGAAAAGATATGATGTAATAAATTGGTAAGAAATATTAAAACAAGCATCATGAGCTTTTCTGTCAACATTTAAAAAAAAGCTTGAAGAAGTGTGTGTGAGCTGAGGGGGAAGTGAAGTGAGGAAAGTACATTGAGGCCATTAGGGGGGTGTGACTGGAGAACTGGCCACAGGGAACAGGCAGGTAATTTACACTAGTATTTTAAATCACTCCTCATGAGGAAAGTAGTGTAAGCATGCCGATGGTATAAACAAAGTGGTAACAGGAGGGAAGTTATTGAACTGTCTCTAACAAAAGGTACAAGGTATTTACCTAACAGATAAGAATAAGGGTAGGCAGATCAGCAGTAATTCGTAGTTAATTTTAAAAGAAGTGGTCACAGAGTGACTTGCAGCATTGTGTGCAATATTCCATAGCTCTTTGGATTACAGGTGTGTTCCAGTGAAACTGGAGAACCTCCAATGTGGTGCCTGTCTTCACAAAAGGAATGAGACAGAACGCAGGAACAATTTAGCCTAACCATTATTGGTGCGAATCTGCTGGAGCCTGTTATTAAGGAAGGCATTGCAGGGCACTTAGAAAAGCTTAATGCAGAGTTGGCATGGTTTTATGAAGGGGAAACTATTTTTGCTCTGTAAAATCATACAAATTCTTTTTTGGTGATGCCTGAGAATATCAAGATTAGAGTCATGCTGGAAAAGCACAGCATATCAGGCAGCATCCAAGGAGCAGGAAAATCAATGTTTCAGGCAGGAGCCATTCATCAGGAATCCCTGAGATAGTGACAAGCAGATTTGATAAAGGGAACTGGTCAACATGAGGCTTTCCAGAAAGTTTTCGCAAGGTATCACAAAATAATCGTTCTGACACAAGACAGAGGCTTGTCGTATGATGAATAATAAATTAGCATGGGATAATGGTTGCTTAACACATAGAAATCAGAGAGTCATGATTAATGGATCTTTATGATAAAGATGTATCTACTGGATTACCACAAATATCAGGCCGCTGGCATCAGTTATGTACAAACTATACTGATAAACTGACCGCGGGAGCTGAGTGCAATATCCATTGGAGTTAGTGGATCACTTTGAGAACCAAAATGCAGGCTGCTTCTTAATGAAGAGGACTGCCATAAAGGAGTAGTACAAAGGGATTGGAGTGTTCCTGAGTATGAAACGTAACGTCAGCATGCTGATGCAGCAAGTAACTGGGTTGGTTCATGTGGCAGCTTCCTGAGATGGAAGGGTTGAATTATTGAATACATTTAAAATGGTGAGGAGATTATTCATTGTGGTTGAAATGAATGAGGGGCTTATTACTGAAATGTACAAGATACAGAGGGGGCTTGACAAGGTAGATGCTGAGAAGGTGTTTCCCCTGAGTCTCGAACTCGAGGTGGTAGATACTGAATAAGGAACATTGATTTTAATCTGTGGTGAAAAATGATGCATTCTCTCAGAAGGTAGTGAATGTCTGGAATTCCCTAACACAGAGAGTTGTGGAGGGAAGCAAGAAATTGGATAGGAATGTGGAGTTGAGCCCGGAAGTAGATCAGCCATGTTCTTATTGAATGAGAGTTCAGACTTGAGGGGCCGAATAGCCGTCTCATGTTCCTACTTCTTAGTTTTTTATGTTATGCTTATGGAAAGTAATTGTTTATTTTCCTGGAAGTCGTGTTGTACAATGTTGCATTCGGGAGAGGAGAAACTTTTCCTGAGTTAACCCTGGATGGGATATGGGAACTGCATTCAAAGCAATTCCAGAGCAGAAGTTACAGAGTGGGGAAGCATGGAAAAAAGGATTGCTGCTGGGGGACACTTCCTGACCAAGCCTGGAATTTCCAAGTGCATTTCCGAAACTACACCTAACCATCGGCGTGGTTTCGATCTGCCTGTTTGTAGCAGGTCCGAAGGGCTGAATGGAACATCAGAACAGAGCTGATGGACTCGAGTGGACCAAACGGCCCTTTGACACAACTCTACCAGTAAATATGGTCGTGGCTCATCTCATTGTGGTCCCGGCCGCACTTTTCTCTCCATGTACCATTATCCCTGATTCACCTGTCTATGGAAAATCAGACAAAGCCAGCCTCGATATAATATAAAGATTCAGCCATCTCAAACTTCTGGGGAAGGGAATTTCACTTGAGTGAAATCCGACATTGTGAATTTTTCCTCACTCCGGTTCTGACTGAGGATGAAGGGTGTCACTGTTTCCTTTTCTAGTCCCACTCCTCCACTGCTCACAACAAATTTTAAATGTAACCAGGTCGGTGATATGGCCGATGATAAAGGTCTCAGACGGGGTCAGGTTCAGTGATAGGAACAAGTCAGGCAAATTTCTTTCATCAGCCGCAGGTAACTAATAGGGCTAACGGAGCAGCGTGATAGATTTGTGGTTAGCACTGCTGCCTCATATCAGCAAGGAGCTGACCTCAATTCCAACCTCATCCGACACTCTATGTGGAGTTTGAACATTCTTCCCGTGTCTGTGTGGGTTTCTTCCCAGTTCTCCAGTTTCCTCCCACAGTTCAAAGATGTACAGCTTAGTTTGATTGGCCATGCTAAATTATCCAGAGTGACCAGGGATGTGAATGTTAAGTGGGTTAGTCATGGGAAATGCAGGGTTACATAGACAGGTAGTTGGTGGGATACTGTTCAGCGGGTTGGTATGGACTCGATGGGTCGAATTTCCTGCTTCCACACTGTAGGGGTTCAATGACAACAGCATCAAGTTTGGGCTCTACAAACTCTCAGTCAGTAGATACCTGGTTCACTCGCCTCAAGGCTTTGTATATTTCAATAAGATCAGCTCTCACTCCAAGGGTAACCTGTTAAAGTCCCCATAATATCAGCCCTTCATGCATGGAATGAATTAAGTGAAACACCTCTGAATTGTTTCCAATGTTACTATATCCTTTCCCAGATAAGAATGCAAAAATAAAACTAATCTCACACACCGATGAGTCTGTTTAGTTTTGTTTTCTCAGGGTGTAGTGAGTCTTTGGAACACTCTTCCCTGCAGACCATTCGAGGTAGAGATATTGAATATTTTTGAGGCAAGGTTCACGAATCACAGATGAGTCAAGAATTATCGAGGAATGGGCAGCAATGTGCAGTGTTGGGGAAAATGTAGTCAGTGGTACTGAATGACACGGCTCCAGAATATCCAGGAATTAAACGAAATGATAACATCGATAAAGTTTTAAAGGGGAAACAAGATGGCAGCGATCTGAAAGGTCAGCGTTGCTGATCTCTGTATCACAATAATGCTCTACCCCATCCCACCACAGTCATTTACTTACAATTGAACACTAAAAGAGCTACAGAATCCTCACTAATCCCGTTTTGTCAAGTGGAAATGACAAAACATGGGAAAGGATCGAGTAAATCCCAACACGCAATGCACCCATCAGAAGCTTTCAGCATGTCTGTGGCCGCACCTGTAACACCCTCTGCTCGTTCAATAGACCGAGTTACTCATCAGGACTTGGTCACCGAGTTCACCAAGTTACGGGAAATGACTGAAAACATGATTGAAGAAAGATTCAGCGGGAGGATAGAACCACTCTCAGCAGTGCTCCAAAAACATGAACAGCAACTTGAAAGCCTTGGAAACAGAACGGATGAGGTCGAGAGCCAAACTGCAGGGGCAGAGACTGTGATCGATTCCTGTAAGGAGCGGATCTTCACCCTTGAAAAATAGGTCCGTACCTTAACTGAACAAGGTGACGACCTAGAGAACAGGGGCAGGATGAAGAATGTTCATATAATCGGTCTGCTGGACCGGACATAAGGTGATCAGCCAGTGAGCTTTTCTGCGAGAACTGGCTGCAGAGATTCCTTCACTTCGAAGCTGAAGAGGGACGGGTGAAGAGTGAGACAGTTCATCGGGTTACGGTGCTCAGGTCAGGCTCAGACCAACGCCCTCACCCTGTCCTTGGGCGATTACATTGTTGCAAGGACAAACAAAGACTTAGGGAAGCTTCCAGAACACAGGGAAGAGACCCGAAGAGGCCTCCAGGATTATGTTCTTCCAGGTCTTTTCAGCGGTATTGATTCAGAAAAGAAAATCTTTTGATGATATCAAGAGAAGATTAAGGGAACTTGAGATTCAGTATTCCTTAATGGACTCAGCGGTGCTCCGTATGCACTAGTGGATCTTTCAATAGATCCACTAGCTCTCCAGAGGATGAGAAAACTTTGTGGACACTTTAAAGTAGGGTGGGTGCGTTAATGGAAAGCGATAACCTTGGTTCTCTTTTTTAAAAGAAAGTTTGTTGACCGTTTCTGGTATTAAGCAGTGTTAAATTATCGTCGGGGATGGGTAGAGTGCACACTTTTAACTTCTTCATTAGTAATACTACTCGTTTTTCTCTTGCTAAGTTTGTGTGTCGGGTTCAGCTCAAGCTGGAGGGAGTTATGAAGGTGATCGTGATGACTGATTGCCTACCTAAGTGCAGTTCTGTCCCGATGTTTGTGATTAATTGCCCTGGATGCAGTATTGATAATGGGGCAGAAGATAGAGATTTGTGACGTGCAAATGCCCCCAGTCGGCGGGGGGTAAATACCCCTCCTGAGAGCCATTGGCACTTTGCATCTTTTTTTGTATTTGTATGTATTTAGTTTTGGAACATTTTGAGAGCTTGTTAGTTGTAGTAGCTTTAGTTTGTATTTTTTAAGCTCTATGATTCTTTTATCATTGGTGTTCAGCGATTTGTAATTCGAGTTCTTCCTCTCTGGATTTCAAATATTGTTTCAGTGTGTAATGGCTAATGTCGTGCTTAAATGGTGTATCTGGAACATTTAGGGGAGCCATTCGCCAGTTAAGAAAAATGAGACAGTGGATATTGTCGTATTGCAGAAATGCACTTTGATGACAAGGAACATTTGACATTACAGCAAGGTGGGTTTGATCGGGTTTATGTCTCGTCTTTTAACACTAGGAATAGGAGATAAACCATACTGGTGACGAAGAATCTTTCATTTAAATTAGTAGACTGTATTAGACACCCACGGGAGGATCATAATCCTCAAAGATATATGGGGAAGAAAGCAGTAGTTTTAATGTTTATTGCCCCCGGCTCACTGCCTTAAATTCCTGATAGATGCATTTTCCAAATTAAATAATCTTTCTTCGTAGCACACTATCGTAGGAGGAGATTTCAACTGTCTTTTGCACCCACGGTGGACAGTATGCCGAAAGGCTCCCAGCACCATCTTTCCAATTGTAAGCAATTCGTGGATTTTTGTGTGGAACTGGGGCTGGTGGATGTATGGAGGCAGAGACACCTCATAAACAGGGATTTTACTTTCTTCTTTATCCGGCAGAAATGCAACATCAGTGTTGATCTCTTCCTCACTGTGCAGCAATCTTCGATTCAGTGGTCTTCTGTACAATTAGGAATATTACCATTTGTGACCATGCAGCAGCATCCTTACTGGTTAAGATTAAGGGCAATAAAGCATAAGAGATGTTATTCAGAATCCCTTTATTCTAAAGGATAGTAAGTACATTGAGTATTTCTGGAATGAATTCAGATCTTTCTTAGCCATTAATTCAGATTCAACCAGTAACACATCCAATCTATGGAAAATTGCTAAGGCTTATGCCAAAGGAATAATTCCTTAGGATGCGGCAGAAACAGGAGCAGGAACGCTTGCTCCAGGCACGGTTGAAGGCAGCCGAGAAGGCACACTGTGATAGACTCTGGGTGGATGGGCTGCAGAGGATCACAACACTTCGGTCTGCTGTGAATTTCATGCTCACACAGACAGCCAAGGAGGAACTTACTTTTGCAAAACAAAGGCTGTTTGAGCATGGTGATAAACCGGGCAAGTAGTTAGCCTATCTTGCAATGAAAAAGAGAGCCCCAAAGCCATTACTTCAATTAGGGAAGGTACTGGGACCCTTTCATGCGATCTCATAAAGATTAAAGAAGCATTTCGGAGATTTTATTCTGAATTATATCAGACTGAGCATTATGAGGATAGATGGATTAAGATCGAATCTTTCTTCAAGAACTTGGACCTTCCAGGGGCAACCCCCAAATAAGGAGGGGGGGTGGCATTGCTAATTAGAAATGGTATAACGGCTGCAGAAAGGAAGTTTGAGGGAGATCTGCCTCTGGAGGTAGTATGGGCTGAAGTCAGAAATAGGAAAGGTGCAGTCACCTTGTTGGGTGTTTATTATAGGCCCCCCAATAGCAGCAAAGATGTGGAGAAACAGATTGGGAAACAGATTTTGGAAAGGTGCAGAAGCCACAGGGTCGTAGTCATGGGCGACTTCAACTTCCCAAATATTGATTGGAAGCTCTTTAGATCAAGTAGATTGGATGGGGCGGTGTTTGTGCAGTGTGTCCAGGAAGCTTTTCTAACGCAGTATGTAGATTGTCCAACCAGAGGGGAGGCCATATTGGATTTGGTACTCGGTAACGAACCGGGACAAGTGGTGGGCTTGTTAGTGGGTGAACATTTTGGTGATGGCGACCACAATTCTGTCACTTTCACCTTGGTTATGGAGAGGGATAGGTGCACACAACAAGGAAGTTTTTACAATTGGGGGAAGGGAAATTACGATGCTGTAAGACAGGATTTGAGGAGCATACGTTGGGAGCATAGGCTGTCAGGGAAGGATGTGGTGGAAATGTGGGACTTTTTCAAGGAGCAGATACGACGTGTCCTTGATATGTATGTACCGATCAGGCAGGAAAGAAATGGTCGTGTGAGGGAGCCTTGGTTGACGAGGGAGGTTGAATGTCTAGTAAAGAGGAAGAAGGAGGCTTACATAAGGTTGAGGAAACAAGGTTCAGACAGAGCAGTGGAGGGATACAGGATAGCCAGAAGGGACCTGAAGAAAGGGATTAGGAGAGCTAAGAGAGGGCATGAAAAATCCCTGGCGGATAGGATCAAGGATAACCCCAAGGCATTCTATGCGTATGTGAGAAACCTGAGAATGACGAGAACGAGGGTAGGTCCGATCAAGGACAGTGGTGGGAGACTGTGTATTGAGTCGGAAGAGATAGGAGAGGTCTTGAACAAGTACTTCTCTTCAGTATTTACGAACGAGAGGGACTGTATTGTTGAAGAGGAGAGTGTGAAACGGACTGATAAGCTAGAAGAGATATCTGTTAGGAAGGAAGATGTGTTGGACATTTTGAACAACTTGAGGATAGACAAGTCCCCCGGGCCTGACGGGATATATCCTAGGATTATGTGGGAAGCAAGAGAGGAAATTGCAGTACCGTTGGCAATGATCTTCTCGTCTTCACTGGCAACGGGGGTGGTACCAGGGGACTGGAGAGTAGCGAATGTTGTGCCCCTGTTCAAAAAAGGGAATAGGGATAACCCCGGGAATTACAGGCCAGTTAGTCTTACTTCTGTGGTAGGCAAAGTAATGGAAAGGGTACTGAGGGATAGGATTTACGAGTATCTGGAACGGCACTGCTTGATTAGGGACAGCCAGCACGGATTTGTGAAGGGTAGGTCTTGCCTTACAAGTCTTATTGAATTCTTCGAGGAGGTGACCAAGCATGTGGATGAGGGTAGAGCAGTGGATGTAGTGTACATGGATTTTAGTAAGGCATTTGATAAGGTTCCCCATGGTAGGCTTATGCGGAAAGTCAGGAGGCATGGGATAGAGGGAAATTTGGCCAATTGGATAGAAAACTGGCTAACCGGTCGAAGTCAGAGAGTGGTGGTAGATGGTAAATATTCAGCATGGAGTCCAGTTACAAGTGGAGTTCCGCAGGGATCAGTTCTGGGTCCTCTGCTGTTTGTAATTTTTATTAATGACTTAGATGAGGGAGTCGAAGGGTGGGTCAGTAAATTTGCAGATGATACAAAGATAGGTGGAGTTGTGGACAGTGAGGAGGGCTGTTGTCGGCTGCAGAGGGACTTAGATATGATGCAGAGCTGGGCTGAGGAGTGGCAGATGGAGTTCAACCCTGCCAAGTGTGAAGTTGTCCATTTTGGAAGAACAAATAAGAATGCGGAATACAGGGTTAATGGTAGGGTTCTTGGTCAGGTGGAGGAACAGAGGGATCTTGGGGTCTATGTACATAGATCTTTGAAGGTTGCCACTCAGGTGGATAGAGTTTGTAAGAAGGCCTATGGAGTATTATCGTTCATTAGCAGAGGGATTGAATTCAAGAGTCGTGAGGTGATGTTGCAGCTGTACAGGACTTTGGTTAGGCCACATTTGGAGTACTGTGTGCAGTTCTGGTCGCCTCACTTTAGGAAAGATGTGGAAGCTTTGGAGAGGGTGCAGAGAAGATTTACCAGGATGTTGCCTGGAATGGAGAGTAGGTCATACGAGGATAGGTTGAGAGTTCTCGGCCTTTTCTCGTTGGAACGGCGAAGGATGAGGGGTGACTTGATAGAGGTTTATAAGATGATCAGAGGAATAGATAGAGTAGACAGTCAGAAACTTTTTCCCCGGGTACAACAGAGTGTTACAAGGGGACATAAATTTAAGGTGAAGGGTGGAAGGTATAGGGGAGATGTCAGGGGTGGGTTCTTCACCCAGAGAGTGGTGGGGGCATGGAATGCGCTGCCCGTGGGAGTGGTAGAGTCAGATTCATTGGCGACCTTTAAGCGGCATTTGGATAGGTACATGGATGGGTGCTTAATCTAGGATAGAAGTTCGGCACAACATCGTGGGCCGAAGGGCCTGTTCTGTGCTGTATTGTTCTATGTTCTATGTTCTATAAGTGTCTTGCATTAATGCACCGTTGTCAGTGCTGGAGGGTGTAAAACAGCTTCCAGGCAGAAGGGCACCCGGTCCTGATGGATGTCCACGTGAGTTTTATAAGGAATTTATAAACCTGTTGTCAGAGCCGATGTTTACTATGTTCGTCACTCTCACAGTCACGACTGCGTCCCACTATCCTTAAGAGAGGCTCATATCTCTCTTATTCTTAAGAAAAGGAAGACACCGAAAGATTGTGCTTCCTATAGGACTATCTCACTTCTAAATGTTGATTTCAAAATTCTGTTTGGGTCCCTTACATTGAGGATGGAAACGATTTATCCTTCCATTGTCAAAGTATACCATACCGGCTTATAAAAGGCTGCAGATATTTCAACAATGTTAGGAGATTACTCAATATGATCCAAGCGTGTCAACAGCAAATTAATCAGGTATTAATGATTCTTTAGATGCAGAGAAGGCATTTGCTTGGGTTGAGTAGCTGTATCTCTTGTATACGTTAGAATTGTTTGGTCTCAGCAATGTTTTTATCAAGTGGGTGAGGGTCCTTGAAAATGACCCTCTGTGTACGATCCTGTAAAATTAATATTTCTAGAGGCAGTTGTTAATGCCAGTGTTATTTACGATGGTGATTGAGCCACTGGCAGGGACCCCAACATATCTGCCCCAGAACTGGGATAGAAGTCACGTAAGATTACATTGTCTGCAGATGATGGTCTTAAATTTTTGTTAAATCCCACCGTTTTGGTACCTCACCTCATGCAATGCATCAGTTCGTTTGGTGCCTTTTCCGGCTATACCATTGATTTTATAAAGTCGGAGGCCATGTTTATGGGCGAACTCAGGGAAATAACTGATGCCGTGGGAGAATCCTGATTTCCTTTTCAATGGTCCCAGGGGGAAATGGAGCTGTTCCCTATTTAAGTATATTAATTAATCCTATCTTTGAACTTATATTTAACGTGGGATTTGTCCATTTGTTTGACAAAATTAAACAAGACCTTCGAAGATGGGAGACACTTCCAATATCCTGGCTGGGTCAGATAGCTCTTATTAACATGAATTCCCTCCCTTGTTCGCTATACCCCGTGTGAATGCTTTATTTGATGTTTCCCAGACAGACATTTAGGAGATTAAATGGATGATGTAGCTCTGATTTGTCACCATAAGCGACCCCTTATTAATTTAACCAAATTACAACGACCCCACAGTTTGTGGGGAGTAGATCTCCCGGATATTAAAAGCTAA
This sequence comes from Chiloscyllium punctatum, assembly GCF_047496795.1. NCBI lineage: Eukaryota > Metazoa > Chordata > Chondrichthyes > Orectolobiformes > Hemiscylliidae > Chiloscyllium > Chiloscyllium punctatum. The sequence continues at coordinate 483,565 of NW_027309858.1, forward strand.
CAATTAAGCTCTTCTTTACCCGATGGTAGTGAGGCCTCGGCGTCAATACAATTAGATATTGAAGCTTCTCAGGCAAAGTGCTCCCTTATTAGTCTGCTACTCATAGACAAAATGAGGACAGTTATGAATTATTACCATTTCCCAATAAATATCAATAATTTTAAAGTAGGGAGGGCAATGTGTCCGATCGGGGACAACATAGCCAAACCTCATTTCTTACCCCAAAACGTGGTGTACCATGTTTCCGACGGGGAATACTGGATTCCATGTTTAAACTGGGGACAACTCGTGGGTGTATCTTGCTTTGATGGTTTATCTGAGGGAGAAACAAGGATGTTCTTTGATCAAATAAGTCGTAACTATAGACTACCGAGTAGAGATCTCTTCTGTTTTCTTTTTATCAGATAAGAGATGTTATTCAGAAAAGAGCCACACTTTTAACAGACCCGTACAGATCCGATACAGAGAAGAGGGTGCTTATTGCTAAGAACACACTCTCTGTCAGTACCCTTTATCATTTGTTGGAGAGTGGACCCTTAGACGAGACTTTATGCCTTTCTGAGGTCTGCACAGAGTTTTGGGGGTTCAGATCTCTTCGGACACAGGGGAGGATATTTGTGAAAATACAAGAAGTATTTCGATCTGTAAGAAGACTCTTGCCCTGAAGTTGAAGATTCTTCATAGATTCTGTCTGGCCCCAAATACTCTCTCAAAATTCAAGGTGAGAGTATGTCTTAAATACAAAATGACTATGGACACTCTTACTCATTGTTTGTTGAACTTCCACCGGCGCTATAGGAGCGGTGTGTTCGCTGGGATGGAGAGGATCTTGCGGACAGAATTGGAGATGGGTCAGGATTCCCATTTCCTGGGCCTGCCCAGTCTATCTTACTCAGATGTGCATAGGAAAAAATACTTCAATACCCTCACTCTCTGAGTTCAGGAAAAAGAGTTCTGTTGTGTTGGGTGTCGGAAAACACCCGGGGTCTATTGGGTTGTCGTAACCTCGTCATGGCGCATAGCCCTTTGGAGTTTTTAAAAGGTATTTTGCACCATAAAATAGAGGATTTTTATTAGACATGGCAGCCCTTTTTGAATTACCAAGGGACAGGCTGTCTGTCACTCTAAAAAGGACTTTTATATAGCTATGACGAACTTGACTAATGAATCTAATGTCCAGAGAGGAAGAATTACAAACAAATGAACGTGTATTAGTTCATGCTCTTGAAGTTTGACAGCTGTAGTTTTGTTACACTGAGTTCTAGTATTCGTTTTTTTTTTTTATTCCTTTTTCTTCGGTCCGTTGATTTACCTTTACTTATGTACATGCACATGGGTGTAATTGTGTTCAATTTGCATTGTTGGTTCAGTTGGGTACATATTGGTTCATAGAAGCATTAAAAAGATTTTCTCTGAATAAAAATATTTTTGAAAGAATTAAAATGTTAACATGGATAGAATAGAGTCCAAAAGGACCACTTTCTCATTAGTGATACCACGAATTATGGTTTACCTTAAGAGTCATCACACCTCGGGTGACAGGAAGATGTTGAGAAGGTTTGCCCTTCATGGCAACCTCTGTCTGTGTGGGGAATTGAACCTGCGCTGTTGGCCTTCCTCTGCATCACAAGCCAGCCATCCAGCCAACAGATTGCGAGATTGTGTAACTGCTATAGATAGAAATAACCAAAGTCAAAGTAAAATATAAACTTTGATGAGTAGGAAAAAAAAGGTACAATTCAGATAACGGCTGAGAAAAAAATATATCCGCTGGAAATTGTACTTTATAACGAGAGAGTTGATTGGATGCTATCTTTGGTTGAATAAGTTGAACCAAGCGAAATAACCAGAATTACTAATTGTAATTAGATGTCGATAACTATACAATATGAGTACATTTTTGGTTGGTCTGTGTGAAGCATGATAACCATTGTATGAAAGTAAAAAGCTGATGGAACATATTTTTTGGAGGGTTGGTCCCCATGGGAAATGCCTCCCAAACACAAGCTTGAAGAAACCCAGGGTAGAAAGTGCGTGAGTATCGTCTGGTTTGTGACAGGAAACCAGGGGGCTGAATGATTGAAAGTTCCTGCAACGTGAAGCTCAGGAGACAGTCAGATCACCCCCGATCTTATTAAATGCTACAGCACATTTGAAGGTCGAAATGGACTCATGATGGATTTTAATTGCATATGATTTTAAAAAAACACTCTGTTCCTTCACCCAATGTTTTACACACTGGAGCACTGGGAAGTATTTGGAATATTATCTGGAACATTCCATAATCAATGTTCTCAGGAGCATTCTACAATCTGTGGAGATATTACAAAGGAAAGAGACACAGAGAGAGGGGGGAGCATGCTGTATGCAAGAATGAGAGTGGTGGAGCATGAGCCTTGTTCGGGTGTCGGTGCTGGAACAGACATACATTGAGTGTGAGGGACCAACAGCATATGGTGACCCTTATCCTCACAGAGCTGGGAATGTTATCGATGTTTGGCCTCTATTGCTGGACATTGCTACAGATTACAGATACTGCACTGAGCTGGGTGGTGAGCTCAGATCATGCTCGGTGGGTCTGGTGGTGTGGCCCACTCTGGGAAGAGATGTACTAACCCATCCGCCAAGATATCTGTGACCGTGTTGACAAACCGTGGTGTAATTGACCCTTATCTGCTGTGCTCTGTGTAAAACGTACATGGAAGCTCCAAACTGAGGAAAGCTCAATTGAGTGCCCATTGTCCTTTTAAAGATGGCACCAACGCCAGGGATAATGGAATATCCAGTGGCATCTGGGCGATGGTGGGTACCTCCAGCCAAAGTGGGTGGGAGAATCGGGTTAACATTGAATGAGAGGGACACCATGAGTTAGTGTGGGTAGTTGATGAGGTGAGTTCGATAAGATGGCACCAGGAAACTAGCTCGGCATCGAGCAGAGAATCCCCCTGTCACACTCAGTGAAAATCACTCAAAGATAAATTATTATTAGATTCAGACGGATGAGTTGAAGACTCTGCTGATCCCATTCACTGTTACAGAGCTGCAGAACAAATCCTCATCCACAACTCTCCATCATCTGAACGCACACCTATATTCTGTTCACCATCATTCCTGGTAATACTGGCTTATTTTGCCTGATGCTATCGAAATGTCTAAATCTCAGCATTCTGAAACCTGTGAGCACATCCTTCCATGATATTGTTGCTCAATCTCACCCTCTCTGTCTATACCCAAAACCACTTTCATTTACAGTCATGCACGGAGACAGGGCCTTCAGCCAAAACTGGTCCATACCAACCAAAATGTCCATCCACATTAACCCCAATTCCCTGCACTTGGCCCATATCCTTCTCTGCCTTTCCAATTCATATATTGTTCGAACAAAGTGCAGCGAGGTTTTGTGACATCAAGGAAGGCCTCAGGAAAGATCTCACTGAATCTACCATTCATCTTACCCTAGCAATCAGATTACAAAGAAACAATTTGGCTGGAGGTTATAAACAAGAAGTACAAGTAAACACTGGTGGGAGATGTGTATGGAAGTCAACACAGCAGGGAAAAAAAGTGTACGTTCTAAACAGGACATTAGATATACAAGCGTTTGCAGGCAAAACCAGATGGGTCTGGGACCATTTGAAGGGAAAAGTCGAAAGTGTAGCCGTCAAATAGCACAGCAGGTTAGGGCACATCCAAGGAGTAGGAAAGTCAATGTTTCGGTCAGAAGCCCTTCATCAGGAATTCACTTCAGAATTCACTTTTTCCTAATCCTCTGTAGGAAGAGAGTGAGTCAACATTTTTAATTTGGGAATTCTTCATCAGAACAGCTTTTGTTTTTGATCTCCAGTATATGTAGCTCTTTGTTTTATTTTAGATCAGCAATTATCTTGCATGCTGCAGTATTAATGGACAACTTGATCTGAGAAGAAGGGGAAGGGGTGAGGGCAAAGAGCAGACAATGTGTCAGTCACAGCTTCAGTTCCTGTGGAGGTAAAGGAAGGCTTGTTGGAAGCACCACACTGGAATTCGGCATCATTTGAACAGATGTGACAGATCCAGAGGAAGTAGGAGGATGCAGTTTCTCGCGCAGCTGGTCATTGAGTGTCACAGTGGCTAGCAATACTGCCTTACAGCATCAGTTACCTGGGTTCGATTCCACCCTTTGGTGACATTCTGTGCGGTGTTTTCACACTCTCCGTGTGTGTGTGAGTTTCCTCTAGGTGTTTGGTTTTCCTCTCACAGCCAAAAATGTCCAGTTTAGGTTCAGTGACCTTACTAAATTTTTGCACAATATCCAGGGATGTGCAGGCTCATTGGATTGTCTATGGAAAATGTAGAATTAGCGGGGTAACGTTTGGGTTTGTTGTTCGGGATGTTATCTGGAGAGTCAGTGTGGACTTGGTGGGCCAAATGGCCTGGTTCCACACTTCAGGGCTTCTATAATTTCTATGTAGCTGTCTGTGTTTGAAAACACTTCCCAGGATCCTACCTATAAGCGCTAACACAATTTGCCTCAACAAAATGTTACACCTTCCGTTTGTCTAACATGAACTCCATCAGCCACTCCTCAGCCCTTTAGCCTGTCTGATCAGGGTCCCGTTTTACTCTGATTAAACTATCTTCACTCTCCACTACCTCAATAATTTTGGTTTTATCTGCAAACTCACTAACCATTCCTATTGTATTCTCATCCAAATCATTTATATAAAATGACACAATCCATTCGATCCTTGTGGTACACTGCGGGTCACAGGCCTCCAGTCCAAAAAACATATACCAGTTCACAAACATTTCCTTCGTCTATTACCTTCGAGCCAATTACATCCAACTCTCCCTGTATTCCATGTGATCTCACCATGCTAACCAGTTTACCATGCGGAACCTTTTTGAATGCTATACTAAAGTCTATATTCTATTCTACAGTTCTATTTCTGTGCCTTCGTCAATCTTATTTGTCACTTCTTCAAAACGCTAAATCAAATTATTGGGACACGATTTCCCACAGACAAAGTCATGTTGAATATCGCTAATCGGAATTTACATTTCTAAACACAAATAAATGCCGTCTGGCAGAATCCCCTCCAACAACTTACCCACCAATGACATCTACGAGGTAAGGGCTTTTGCACGAAACGTCGATTTTGAAGCTACTTGGATGCTGCCTGAACTGCTGTGCTCTTCCAGCACCACTAATCCAGCAGTCCCATTTGTCTACAGTTTCCTGGCTTTTCCTTACCAACTGTTCTTAAACAATGACACAACCTTACCTGTGGCTGTCCATGATACAAATATCTCATCCAGAGACCGAACAATTACTTCTCTAGCTTCCCAACAGATCTGGGGTACATCTGATTAGTTCATGGATCATGAACACAGAACGGGCCCTTGAGCTGCTGATGTTGTGCTGGCAGTTTATCCTACTCAAGGGTCAGACTATGCTTCATGCCCTTCATTGTACTAAAATCCATGTGCCTAACCAAGAGTCACTTAAAAGGTCGGGGGGGTTATCCACCTTAATGTATTTTAACATATCCAGCTCCTCATCTTCTGTAATATGGACAAATTTCAAGATATCACTATTCATTTCCCCAAGTTCTCTACCTTCCATATCCTACTCCACAGTAAATACTGATGCAAAATATTTAGTATCTCACCGATCTACTATAGTTCCACACATAGGTCACTTTGCTGATCTTTAAGGGGTCCTGTTCTCTCTCGAGTTACTCTTTTGACCTTAATGTATTTGTAGAATCACTTTGGAATGTCCCTTACCCTACTTTCGAAAGATATCTTATGTCCCCATTTTGCCCTCCTGATTTCCCTCTTGAGTATTAGCCTACATCCCTGGTACTCCACAATGGATTCACTCGATCCCTACTGTCTGTACCTATCGTATGCTTCCGCCTTTTCTTGAACAAAGCCTCAATTCTGCTCACCATTCAGCATTCCCTACACCTACCAGCCTTACCCTGCTCATACACAGGAACATGCTGTCACTAGTCTCTGTCAATCATTTGTGAAGGTCTTCCACCTTCCTGCCAATAGATTCTCCAAAGCAGCTTTTCAAAGTGTCAACATAAAACAATCAAATTTGGCCTGAGACAACTTACAACTTTAAAATTTATATTAGGAGTATTCTTCTCCATAAGTATTTTATACCTGATAGTTACTGCATGACAGACTCAAGAAACAGAATGATCTCCTCCTGTCCCTCTGTAAGAGACTTGAGAGGCTCAATGGCCTCCCCCTGTCCCTTTGTAACAGGGACAGGGGACAGAATTACTTCCTCCTGTCCCTGCGCAGCAGTCCCGATGCTCTGAATGATGTCCCAAGGTTATGGAAGAATTTGACAACAAGGTAAATGGACATTAAATATATACACTGGTTTATTGGCTCTGCAAATTACCCCACCAGTCACCTTATGCAGTTGGTCTGTTACTTTTTCACTGTCGCCGTTTACAAACAGTATGTAATATATACAGTCCTGCAGTGTTCTGGCACATACAAAGGAAGCAATAAGAATATTGACAGATTTATGGTCCATCCCTAAGCAACGCCCATCCATTCCGACCACACCGAGTAAATTTTCACTTTTATTGGGATATGAAAAGTGATGTCAGGAAGGGATTAACTGGACCTGTTTGTTCAGTGACTGTGATTAATGTTAGTCTCCATGGGTTGCAATTACCCCAGTGGACGGTTTCCATCTTTTAATGATAGTTGGGCTCCATTCAATGTGTTATCCCACAGTATGGTGGGAGCATCACCAACAGTATTAACAGGAATCAGCAGTCCCACAGAGACCGGGGGAGAGATCAGAGTCTGAGCACAAGAGTCTGGAATGTTTCAACAATTAATCAGAATCTGAGAACATTAAACTGGAATGTCCCAAGAATGGGCAGGAGTTTATATTTGGATGTTTGGTTTCTTTCTACGTATTATGATCGAAGGTCATTATCGTGGCGGATCAAATACGTACTTTACATTATGCAATATTTTTATTATCCAATCCTGGCTTTTGTTGGTGTACCTGGTAAGTCGCACTGTTCAGTCATTAATTCTATAAATCATATTTGACAATAATACTGTTCCTTCATTCACTCACCCCTCTTTGCCACTGTTATTGTTCCTGCTGAGACTCTAAATCCACATATTAACTTGACAAACCACTACTAAATTGTTAAATCACTCTCTCCCTCCTTGCTTCTGGCAGTGTTACTCATGGGTTAGTATGGTGACTTGCTCAGTTTCAGCTGTGAACCATGATTCGCTGTATCACTGCACTTGCTATCTAAATATCTTCTGTTCTGGTTACAAACTGCATTTCCTTCCTCTGACTCCAGCTCATCCTGGCCAATATCTGAGGCTGAATTAGACAAATAACAACGGTGGTGATCCCTTTGGACATGAACCAATTCCTGACACTATACCCTGACCATTCCTAATTATAACTACTGGTAAATCCGGTATACACTCCACTGGCACATCCCATCTGTTGTTTGAACCATGAGCTGTGAAATACAGTCTTAAAGATGGCCATCGTCTGTTGCTGACACCCACAGCTGCAAACCTGCAGAAACAACTCTGAGTCAATACTCCATAGCTCATATCTGATATCACACTGAACTCCCCATCCATCCATCATTCCTGTGCGTACTGATCTATAATGCTATTGGGTCCGGCAATGCCTTTATTTAATATTCTCAAGCACGTGATTAACAGCTGCCCATGAACTATCTCTCTCTGTCCATTATACCAAGCCCTAACAGTTGTTCACATTTAAACTGTTTTCCTCCAGGTGTGCTCTCTTTTAGACAATGATTTTCTCATCTAACACTGCCCCATAACCATGCACACATAAAACCCCTTGTCTTGAACCGATGCATGAAGATACAGAGACATTAATTTGTGGGCGCCCATTTACTGTCACTCGCAGTATGGGCAGCAAATTGTCCCGTGTTAGGCAGTTACGCAGTGCAAATGTAGCAGCAATATACCGGCAATGCTTTACAATACTGCTATGCTGGGTAGCTGGTCGAGCTGACTGAGCAATACACTGGCATAGTCATCACAGCTCCCCATGCTGGCCAGATAGTCCATCTTACCGAGCAATACACCAGCATAGTCTTCACAGCTCCCACTGCTGGGCAGATAGTCCACCTTACTGAGCAATACACTAGAATATCTGCACAGTTCCCCATCCTGGGCAGATAGTCCACCTTACTGAGCAATACACTAGCATAGTCTGTATAGTTCCCCATGCTGGGCGGATATTCCACCTTACCGAGCAATACACCAGCACAGTTTACACAGCTCCCCATGCTGGGCAGATAGACCAGTTTACTGAGCAATACACTGGCAAAGTCTGCATAGCACTCCACGCTGAGTTGTCTACTTGTCCCAGTGTATAGTTTCTGCGTTTGTTCTGAGAAGCAAATTAAGAATTTAGTGAACAAATTTGGTCAGCTGCTCTGGCAATGCCTTTATTCAATGTTCTCAGTTTTGTGACCTGACCCACCAAGGTCTCACTCCTCCAGATAGACCCACTCCCTTGTCTTTTTTTAATTTCATATTTCAACAACATGCTCTGGTTTTGTCTTAATTGTCCGTTTCTATCTTTAATGTGAATGTCTCTGTCCATCTGTATCTTTCTCTGGCCTTGGTTTTTTGGTTGTGTATTGTATCGAATGCTGGCAGCATGAAGTTCTGAAATAATGTAATGGTGTGTGTCAGGCTATTGTTCACTTCCCACTGTGTCCTATATGTTACTCCATGGACAGGGGAGTGTGTGCTGGGCTGTTGTTCACTTCCTGGTGTATCCCTTGAGGTGCTTCATGAAGAGGTGTGTGTGTGCAGGGCAGCCATTCACTTCCCGGTGTGTCCCACGTCGTCCTCCATGTTGGACAGCAGTGTGTGTGCTGGGCTGTTGTTCACTTGCTGGTGTGTCCCATGTGGTGCTCCATGGACAGGGGGTTGTGTTTTGGGTTATTGCTCATTTCCCGGTGTGTCCCAAGTTGTGCTCCATGTTGGAGAGGGAGTTTCAGCATCTTTGACTCATGTATTTAAAATTTGGTCTGTGCTTGTCTACTGAACGCCAGTGTTTGTCCCTCTCAGCTGATCACGTGGTCAGAAACACGAGGAGGATCCTGAAGTATAATTATAAAGGAGTAGATATCTCACTTTTAGTGGAGGGAAGTCTGATTGTCTCCTGTTATTGAAAAGTTAGTGGATGGGCTGGGGATGAGGATGGTTTGCTAGAGGTTGTGCTGTGAGCTACCTCAGACATTGAGGGAGACCAGAGGATTTGGTGACCCAACTCTGGATGGAGCATGGAGACTGTAGTTACATCATCAGTGTCTGTAACATGAACAACAAATGGAGCAGAGGCTGCAGAGCATGGACGCTATGAAACCACGGACTAGGTGTGTGTGGGGAAAGGGATCTGCCAAATCTGTCTGTGTCTTAATGTGAGCACAGACTCTCACTCTCATCCTTAAACATACACACACACACACACACACACACCCTCTTTCGCGCACACACATGGAAACAAACATACACATCATCTCTCTCTCACTCGCACGGCACCCCCACCGCCCCACCACACACACACACACACACACACACACACACACACACACACACAAACACACACACACACACCTATAAATCGGGGGGGGGGGGGCTAATTTGCGTTTGCAGATTTATATTTGGGGATAGATTGTATTTTGTTCAAAACAACATTCAATTTGTACGCAGCCAATCATTGTGGCATTTTATAAAGTCCTGCTTTGGAAATAAAACCAGTATGACTCCAGGGTAAAACAAGTCGGACTCCACACAAGACCTTCCATGGTTTGTGCAGGGAAGGTCACATCTTAGCAAACGTTATAGAATTCTTTGAGGAATGACAAAGTTGATAGTGGAGAAAGGACTGTAGATATCAAATACAACGTCTTCAGTAAGGCGTTTGATGAGATAGACTGATGGAGAAGGTGAAGTCGCAGGGGTCCATAGTGTACTAGTTAGATGGATTAGAGAACTGGCTGGGTAACAGGAGACAGAGAGTAGTAATGGAAGGAAGTTTCTCAAAATGGAAAACTCTTCTGTGTGGTGTTTGACAGGGATCCGTGCTGGGACCACTGTTTGTTGTGATATATTTACATGATCTGAAGAAAGGTATAGGTGGTCTGATTAGCAAGTTTGCAGATGACACTAAGATTGATAGAGTAGCAGAAAGTTGAGGGGACTGTCAGAGAACACAGCTGAATGTAGATAGATTGGAGAGATGGGTGGAGAAATGGCAGATGTGAGGTGATGCATTTTGGAAGTGCAATTCGAGAACGAATTATTCAGTATCTGGAAAAAGTCCTGGGGAAAATTGATGTACAGAGAGATCTGGGTGTTCGGGTCCATTGTTCGCTGAAAGTGGCAGGTCGATAGAATGATCAAGAAGGCATACAGCATAGTTCCTTCCTGCATTCTAACAATTTAAGAAGTGGAGAACCACAGTGGTTAACTCGTCACCAACAGGAGGGAATCTGTTGGAATCTATTGCGCACAAGATTAGGCAGGCCGTATTACAGTTGTATAGGACTTTGGTTCGGTCACATTCGGAATACTGTGGACAGTTCTGGTTGCCACATTACTGAAAGGATCTGGATGCTTTGGAATGAGGGCAGAGGATTTTCACCAGAATTTTGCCTAGTATGGAGAGAACGACATATAACGAGAGGTTTGATAGATTTGGATTATTTTCATTAGAAAGACGGAGGTTGAGGGAGGACTTGATTGAGGTCTACAAAATCTTGAGAGATGTAAACAGGGTGGATAGCAAGAAGCTTATTCCCAGAGTGGGGGATTCAGTTACTAGGGGTCAAGAATTCAAGATGAAAGGGGAAAACTTTATTGGAGATATGCTCGAAAAGTTCTTTTTACAGAGGGTGGTGGGTGGCTGGAATGCGTTGCCAGCTGAGGTAGTAGAGGCGGGGATGATAGCATCATTTAATATGAGAAAGCAGAGGTGCGCAGATCCTTAGAAAATAGGCGACAGATTTCGATAGAGGATCTGGATAGACACAGGCTTGGAGGGCTGAAGGGCCTGTTCCTGTTCTGTGATTTTCTTTGTTAATTGTAGATACTGGCCAAAAGCGTCTGTTGATACTTGAAAGGAAAATGAAATCAAGATCAAATGTGGCACAGGGAATATGTGGATACGAGAATTTATTGTAGAGAACAGAAAAATGACAAGGAGACGAAACAGTTACATTGCATCTGTCTTCAAAGAGGAAGATCCAGAAAATCTCCCAGAAATACCAATTCATCACGGGACCTTTGTAACTAAAGACTAAAATAATTCATACACAGTTACGAGGTAGTATTTGGAAACAGAAGTGGGATGAGTATTGATAAGTCTGACAGACCGGATATAATTCAAACTGAAATTTCTGAGAAAACAGCAGTACACATGTTAATTGGAAAAAGGACCACTGTACTTTTCTGTATTCACTTCGGAAGGTTATAAATACATTCAAATGATTTAGGAAGGGAAGAAGTGGGAGAGTGGAGGATTACAGGCCAGTTAGTTGTCATCCACAGTAGGGAATCTGTTGCAACCTATTGTAACAAAGATCTTATTGGACACTGAGAAACTAATAGCAAATTTCAAGTGAATTGTTCTGCATTTATGAAAGGGAAGTTATAATTTACAAAATTTTTCTTGAATATATCTCTTGTATTTGTAAACAATGGCGAATCAGTGAATATGGTACAGTCAGATATTCAGGAGGAGTTTTAATCAGCACACACAGTAAGTTAGCAGAAAACATTACAGCAAAGTGTATTGGGAGGAACATATGCAAACAGGGGAAGGTAAGCACTGGAGAAACTATTGGAGAACATAGATGGTGGTAGAAGGCTGTTTGTGTGACTGCAAACCGATGTACGCTGGTGTGCCACAGGATTCAGTGCTGTGCCCCTTTAAACGCCTTCATTTAAACGGAATCCGAATACAGACGATGAAGAATCAACTAGACTCAAAGTGTTAGCTTGGTCTCTCTTTACGGATGCTGTCTGACTAACTGTGATCTTTAGCATGTGTTGGTTTCAGTAGAGATTCTGCTTCTGCAGTGATTTGCTCCTACGAGAAGTAAAGACATTCTGCAGAGTAACACAGAGAGTTGGGGAGACTGTGCCTGTCCAATTTTGACGTCGTGATCTAAGTAAAATATACTGATCACATATACTGAATGGGCTTTCTCCAGATTAATCCCTCAGATGGCACGATGGTCTGCTGAGGAGACTTGGTCTAGGATCAAGGGGGAAATTTGTGCGTGAAACTGGAGACGCTGATTGATTGTTATATGAGACCTTCACGTCTGTTTTACTTGGGAAAAGGAGGAGGCAGGTACAGAATTCAAGAAGATGGACTGGCAAGCTCTTGAATAGATTGATGTAAGATGTATTGGCTGGTATAAAATTGGACCAATGCACATGTCCAGATCAGTTACATCTCAGGCTGCTGTTGGAGACAAGGGATGAAAGGCGCTGATACAAATGTTACAATAGAACCTGGTCACAGGTGAGGTGTCCAAGGACTAGAGAACATGCTTTATAGGAAGGGTTGTAGTGATAGAGCAGGGAACTATACACCAGTGTGCTTCAGATCAGTGTTAAAGAAAATTTTGCACAAAATAGGTGGTGTTAGAAGACTTTTTGTGTGACTGGAGACCGGTGTCCCCTGATATACCACAGTGATCAGTGCTGTGTCCCTTATTACTTGTGGTATTCATAAATGGTGCAGGTGTGAATGTAGAGGGGGAGTGGGAGTGTGATACGTAAGTCTGCGTTTGATACAAAGATTGACAGGGTGGTTGGCAGTGAGGAGGAAGTTCTTATGTTACAGTAAGATACAGATGGAATGGTCAGATGGGTGGATCAATGGCAGATGGAATGTAACTCTGATTACTATGAGGTGATGCACTTTGGAAGAAGGAACTAAATGGGGAATACGCAATGAATTGTTGCACACAAGAAAGCTCATAGGGAGCTTTTCCACACATTCTTGAATGTGACGCGGGAGAATAAAAGGTTACATAAGAAGTCAATGGAAGCAGTGGGCATAGCCTTTACTCATCGAGGCATAGATTACAAGATCTATGTAGCACATCGGCGAGGCCAATATGGAATACTGTGTTGAGTTCTGGGAGCAACATTACAGGAAGTATGTGATTATTCTGGAGGGGGTGCAGAGATTCACCTGGATGTTTCATTGATGGAGCATATCAGTTATGAAGAGAGGCTGGATAAGCTCGGGTTGTTTAGTTTGCATGAGAGAAGGCTGAGGGGGACGTGATTCAGAAGTATAAGATTACGACGGACATGGAGAGGGTAGATAGACAGCAGCTGTTCCTTTTAGTCAAATGGTCAAGAACAGGGGAGCACACTTTTAAATGGAAGGATTTGAGGTTTAGAGATTATTCAGAGATTGTTTTTCACCAAGAGGGTTATGGGATCTGGAATGCAGTTCCTAAGGTGGGGGGAGGGGGGGCAGTTATCATGGGTCATCTCACAACCATTAAAAAGTATTTGGACGAGCACTTGAAGTGTCATACCTTTCATGGCTACGGGACAGATGTAGGAAATTTGGAATAATATAGATCGTGCTGTATTTTTGATGGTACAGAGTCTATGCTTCTGTGATTGTATGGCTGTGGAAGGTCAATCATTGAACAGCTTACGACAGGAACTAATGGGATTTGGAAGAGTACATTAACAAGCGTGAAATGTAAAATCTTCTCAACGTACAATATACCAAGGTGAAATGTTGGAGAAGATAATTGTAGCTTCCTTACAGTCCAAAACCAACGAATGGAGAAGAGGAAAATGGCAGACTATGAAGCATTTACTTCAGTTCTGCCTTCATGATAGGATTTTTAAAAAATGCTTCCAAACAATTCGAGGTCTACTGAGAAAGAAAGGAAATGCAATCAATCACTAAGTAAGCAGTTTTGGAGAAATTATTTGTACTGAAATCTGATAAATCCCCATGGAATGATAATCTATATCTCTGATTCCTAAAGGAGGTGGCCATGGGAATAATGGATACTCTGCTTGCCGTGTTCCAAATTCCAGGTGATTGAATTGACAGATTTGAGAGCAGCAAATGTAATCCCAATATTTCTAAAGGAGGCAGGGAGACCGCAGGAAATTACCGTCTGCTAGCACCAGAGAAGCAGTCAGGACAATACAAGAATCTATTAGAAAGAATGCTTTGCCAGTGAACTTTGAGAATTATGTTAATTTGAAAGTAATGAATATGGATCAAGTCAATACCAAATTATTCATGGAGAATCATATTGAAGATTCCGACTGCGAAATAAATTATGGCGAAGCAATAGATGCAGTGAATTTGAATTTTCAGAAACATTTTTGATGATGTCCCAAGTGTAGTGTTGTGACAATGCTACTCCTTTAACAAGGTTATGCTGTCTTTGTTTTTCTTTCATAGCAGTCTGAAAAGCAGCGAATCCAAAGAGTCTGGGTTTGACAACTTGGGAATGCTTTCAAGTTGAAAATTAAAACACGTACAATGAGGAGCGAGTTATGCTAGATCCGGTCCTGTGTAATGAGACAGGAATAATTAATGACCTCTTAGTTAGGAATCAATTTGGAAGGAATGATGACAGTATGGTTGAATTTAAAACACAGATGGAGAGTGAAGATAAAATTTAATACCAGGGTCCTGTGCTTAAACGAAGTAGACTACAACAAAATGGAGGGAGGACTTGGCAAAATTCGACTGGAAACAAATACTTTATGGTGAGAGTTGACGAGCAGTGGAGGATTTTCAAAGTAGTTTTTCAAAGTCCTAAGCAAAAGTATATTCTTTGAAAAGGAAAGACTCTCAGAAAAGGGGCAGTCTGTCGTGGGTGTCTAAGCAAATACGCAAGGCTATGAAATTAATAGAGATGGAATGCAAAGTGGCCAAGAACAGCAGGAACCTAGAAGATTGGGAAAAGATTAAAGGTCAACAGAAAGCCACGAAAAAAGCTATAAAGAAAAGTAAGATAGAACACGAGAGAAAAAAAAACTAGGACGGAATATGAAGACAGATAGCAGATGATTCCCTCAATATGAAAATGAGTGGCTAACTTAAATGTTGGTACTTGAGAGGATAAGAAGGAGCATTTAGTTACAGGATATGATGAAATGGCTGAGGCATTGAACAGGTGTTTTGTGTCAGTCTTCATAATGAATGACACTAATAACATGCCAGTGATCGACGAAGAGATGAAGATTCTAGATTAGAGTGGTGTTGGTAAAGCACAGCAATTCAGGTAGCATCTGAGGAGCAGAAAAATCAACGTTTCATCAGGAATGCTCTGAACTGTTGTGCTTTACCAGCACCACTCTAGAATCTGGTTCCCAGCATCTGCAGTCCTTGATTCTACCAAAGAGATGAAGGTAGGTGAGGACTTGTGAACAATCATTATTACAGAGGAGGTAGCATTAGGCAAGCTAATGGAGTAATGGAGCTAAGGTTAGACGAATCCCCTGGCCATGATGTAATGTATCCCAGGGTACTAAAAAGATAGCAGGAGAAATAACAAGTGCACTTGTGGTAATTTTCTACAATTTGCTGAACTCTGGGGCAGTCCCAGCAGATTGAAAAACAGCAAATGGGACGCCATTGTTTAAAAAGGCAGGTAGATAAAAGTTGGGGAATTATAAACCAGTTAGCTTCATCTGAGTAGTGGGGAAGATGCCTTGACTATATTCTCAAGGAAGAAAGAGCAAGGCATTTTGATAGAAAACGGCCCATTGCACAGATGCAGCGAGGATGCATGAAGGGCAGATCATGCTTACCAAGTCTTTTGGAAATCTACGAAAACATTACGAGCAAGATAGACAACGAGGCCGCAGTGGATGTGGTGTATCTAGGTTTCAAAAAGGCTTTGACAGGGTGCCACATAGTAGGCAGCTGCATAAGATAAAGATGGATGGTGTTACGGCTGAAGTATTAACATGGATAAAAGATTGGTTGACTAACGGGAAGCAAAGAGTGGGTATAAATGAGTGCTATCCTGGCTGGAAATCAGTGCTGAGTGTTGTGCCTCAGGGATCAGTGTTGGGGTTGCAATTATTCACAATTTATATCGATGATGTGGAGGTGGGAGCATGCGTAGTTGGCCAATGTTTGCAGATGGCACGAAGATGAGCGGTAGAGCAAAGTTTGCAGAGTCCTGTGAAACTTTGCAAAGGAAAATAGTTACATTGCATGAATGGGTATAGGTTTGGCAGATGGAATACAATATTAATAAATATGAAGTAATCTATTTTGTTCGGAGTACCAGTAAAAGGGATTATTACTTGAATTGTAAAATGATGCAGCATGCTGCTGTGCAGAGGGAGCTGGGTGTCCTTGTGCATGAATCACAGAAGGGTGATCTGCAGGTGCATCAAGTAATTAGGAAGGTAAATGGTATTTTGTTCTTCATTGCAAAAGGGGTTGAATTTAAAAGCAGGGAGGTTATGTTACAGCTGTACAGGGTGCTGGTGAGGTCATACCTGGAGTATTGTGAGCAGTTTCGGCCTCCTTACTTGCAAAGCGATGTACTGGCAGTGGAGGTTATGCAGAGGAGATTCACTCTGGTGAATCTGAAGTTGAGGGGGTTGTCTTATGAGGAGAGACAGAGTAGATCAGCATTATATTGATTGGAATTTAGAAGAATGAGGGGAGGATCTTATAGAAACATAAAAAATATTATGTAGGGAAGAGGTAAGAAAAAAGTAGAGAGGATGGTTCCACTGGCAGGTGAAGCTAGGACAAGATGGAATAACCTCAATATTAGAGGGAGCAGATATAGGATTGAATTGAGAAAGAGCCTTTTCACCCAAAGGCTTGTAATTCTATGGAACTCCCTGCCGAGTGAAGTAGTTGACGCTACTTTAGTAAATGTTTTTCAAGCTGAGATAGATATGTTTTGAACAATGAAGTATATAACGGATATGGTGAGAGCGCGGGTAAGTGGATATGAGTCCATGAGTAGATTAGCCTTGATGTTACAGATTGGCTGAGGAGGTTAGAAGGACCAGGTGGCTTACTCCTGCTCCTCGTCCTTCTGTTCTTATGAAAGGGGCGTGGCCAGTTCTCCCAGCGCAGTCCCTCTGCTTTGATTTGTTTGGACTGGTTTTTCACAGACTGGCTGTTTACTGAAAGCAGGCAGCCAATTGTGAAGCTATCAGGCCAAAGAAGAAGTTCCATGCTGATCCGCCCCCCCCCCCCTCTCTCTGATATCTCTCCTGGAAGAACCTGGGTTTGATGTTTCCTTTCGAATTTTCCATGGGGTGTTTATGGAGATTGTTTCAAGTACTTCGAACAACACCTTAGATTATTTAGATACAGATTACTTACAGTGTGGAAACAGGCCCTTTGGCCCAACACGTCCACACCACCCCCCAAAGAGCAACCCATCCAGATCCGTTTGTCTACATTTACCCCTTCGCTCTGCGCAATTGAGCATGGCCATTTCAGCTAACCGGCACATTTTTGGACTGTGCGAGGAAACCCGTGGAGAATTTGCAAACTCCACACAAACAGTTGCCTGAGGCAGGAATTGAACCCGGGTCCCTTGCGCTGTGAGGCAGCAGTGCTAACCACCGTGCCACGGTACTACCCCATGGCTTTCAACCATTTTCAGATTCTCAGTTGAGAAGTGGAGTGCTACTGAAGACCAGAAAGCTTCACCTGGAAGATGAGTTGAGTAGCCAACTTTTAATGTTTTTTAATATTTATTTATAGAACTTTAAAATGACAAAAGCTGGGTAAAGTCACTTTACTTCTACTTACTGTGGAACTAGTAGCATGGATATGGCTTTTAATTGGCTGCCTCTTGGTATTATCATCCCCAATCATGTTACACAGTAATGCCCTACATTTTTGTCGGCTGAATTGAAAGTCAGTTCTTGGTCTTCCCATGTACCCACTCCTTATGAATTTCATTTGCTAACATCATTAAGTTAGGATAATCTGTTGGGTTTTCGGATAGGTTGTCATTCTGCATGCTATTCTCTTCTGTTTGTGTTTCATTCCGTAACCTTGAAAATAAATTCTGTTTTATTTAAAACTAAGTGGCTTGACCAGCTGCGTCACTCCTGGAATATCTGCCTTACAACTGCTTAAGGCAACAAGCAAAGTTTGAGTCTGTACTACTTCCTTGAAATGACTCGAGGTGGTCTGTCCTGGCCCATAGCAGTGTGCAACAGTGAGATCTAATATACTGGCATGGGTTGAGAATGGGAGAGAGTTGAAAGAAAAAGTGAGTCAGAATAAGCAGTTCCTTTTTTTTGGAATGGAAAGCAATTATGAGCAGGATGATCCTGGAATTGATGCTTGGCACCCATCTATTCAGGAAGTAGATTATACATCTGCTCGATGGTACTAAATGTAATGTTTCAAAATCTGCTGATGGAACCAAACTGAGAATTGATTGGGTGAGGCGGATGTAAAGAAGTTCAAGGTAATTGAGACACGTGGAGGAAATGGGCAAATACGTGGCAGATGAACAGCAATGTGGATGGACGTAACATTGAACATTTTGGTTGGAAAAATAGAATATCAGGCTAGCATTTCAAAAGGAATTGATGCGAAAATGTTGATCTGTGAAGATACTAACATGCATACTTTTGTTGACTTCTTCACCGAACTCTGAAGTCCATTCACGGCAGTGAATTCTGAAACCAGGCGTCAATACTGGGATTGGCACTGGCACATATGCCAGTGGGTATATGTAACATTGAAAAGGATCTGGATCTCCCTGTACACCAGTCACTGAAAGCATTATTGGAGCAACTGAAAGCCGTTAGGAAGGTAAATGATGTGTTGACCTTCATTTCTGGGGAATTTGAGTCCAGAAATAAGGGTATCTTATTACAGCTCGACTTGACCTTAGTGAGACCCCATCTCGAACATTGTGCAGTATTGTGTGCAGTTTTGGTCTCCTTACCTAATAAAGGACAAACCTGACATTGAGGGAGAGCAGCAAAGAATGACCAGACTGATCTCTAGGATGACAAACTTGTTGTGGGAACAGAGTTTGGTGCGACTGAGTCTGTATTCCATGTGGTTTAGGAAAATGAGTGGAGATCTCAGTGAGATATATAATACTCTGACAGGGCGAGATATATTGGAAATAGGGATGATAATTCACCTGGCTGGGACGTCTAAAACAAGCAGCCACAGTATTAGGTACGGTCAGGACACTCTGCATTGAGATGAGAATAAATGTCTGAACTCACAGACTGGTGAATCTGGGAATTCTATGCTACACAAGCCTGTGGAAGGCAAGGCACTGAATTTCATTAAGTATTTCTTGACACTAAAGGGACGAGGTTGCAGCAGAGGTTTGGTGTGGGGAGAAAGGATCAACCATCATTATATTGAATGGGAAAGCAAAATTGATGGACCGATGTTCCTAATTCATATTGTTCCAATAATTAATCACTTCAAAGGATATCCAGTATGAAGTGTTTGGGAAAAAAAAAATTGAAGAGATGTTAGACCAAAAACTAGAATGGGGGAGGGTCAATGTGTTGAATGACCTACTCCTTCCCTAATGTTTCTGTGCAGTCTGTGGGAAAACTCTGTAAATGTGTCACAGGCTCTCAGCAGTTAGGAAGGAGGCATCTGCTGGATCAACAGGGCTGTGTTTCCCATTACCTTTTCTCATACCGAGACTGGTGCTGGGTGTTCTGTCCAATTTTATCCATTAAGGGCTCGGAACAGTTTGATACAATAGAATGATGCCTTGCTTGGCATTTTAGAGACCGTTGAAGTGTTTGCCACATGTCTGTCGTCTGGAGGCACTTTTAGGCCAGAACAGGAAAGCAGGGGAGATTCACTGCCTGAAAGTAAATTGGGAAGGCAATTGGTGTTTACAAGTGACATTGGCTTCAAGGTCACTGTTACTGACAGCAGATTTTAGATTTCGATATTTTATTAATTGTTTTTAACTTCCACCAGCTGCCAGAGCATTAGCCTGGTCGAGATTAGTAATCCACTGACATTTCCACAACAGCACCATCTCCACATGGGGACCAATCGGAAACCGCACTGAGCAGATTATTTTTTGCTGCTTGATAGCTCTATCAAAAATAACTCACACAATTTTGACTATTGTGATGGGACTGAGGGGGTGGTAAATGGTCAGCTTGTAATTATTCTTCTCTTAAGGGACAGGAAATAGTTGAGGAATTTTCCACGTTGCCAGGGAGATGTCAGAGTTGGAGCTGGAATGAAACAGTTTCCCTAGGGACACGGTTTGTTATGCAGCACAAGTCTTCAGTCCTATTGCAGGAATAGTGTCAGGGCCCATTGCCTTTTTCGTACCTACTATATTCGGCTGTTTCTTCATGTCAGGTGCAGCGAATCGAATTGGTTGGAGACTGACATCTGTGATTCTGTGGGGATCATCTAAGGAACACTTCTGGCTGAGGATGGTGCAGACATTGCATACTGTCTTTTACACTGATGTGCAGCAAAGTTCCATTCTTTCGGGGAATGGCAAAGCAATAACCAAGTGGTATTGAGCTGTTAGTCTAGCGACCCAGGCAATGCTCATGTGACCTGAGTTCGAGTACTGCCACAGCAAATGGTGGAATTCAAATCCAATAAATGTTTGGAATTAAGAGTCTAATGATGATCATGGAACAGTTGCTGATTGTGTGGGAAACCCATCTTGTTCGCAGATGCTCTTTCGGGAAGGAAACTGCCATTCATTCTTGCTCTGGCCTACTTGTACCTCCAGACGCACAGCAATGTGTTTGACTCTTAACTACCCTCCTGTCAATAAATGGTGACACACTAATCCCATTGAACAGTTTTTTTAAAAAATATTTGTGGAGTCCTCTTCTTTCATCAGTTGTTTCATAGTTCAACTCCATTTCTAACTGGCTGTGGCAGGACTGCAGAGCTTCGATCTGATCAGTTTGCTTTGTCATCATCTCGTCCTCTCTATCAGATGTTAGTCCTACTGTTTGCAAAGTAAGTGAGTAGTCAAGTGTGGTAGCTTTAAATGGGTTGTCATCAGTTTTAGGTCCACACGGTTCTGACCCTGGTATGTTCATCTACACTCGTGACTGAAACATCTTTCAGCTTAATGGGAATAATGGACTGAGGAATTATCCTGGGCAAAAAGTTACAGATTGTGACTCAGTACAATATTCGTTCTGTCCAACTATGATCTACACTATGACATGAATTCCCGGGTTTGAGCTGCAATTTCTGCAATGCAATTCTGCTGTCTGTCGCCCAATTCATACCGAGACCCAATGACCCGTACCCCGTGAGCTACTCTGGTTTCAGATGTGGTAGCACTTCCAATTTCATATTCTCATTCCTCTGAGCGTTTGTTTATTGTGTCACATCTCTTATTGTCTTGTTTTTCAAAATCCAAAACGCATTCCGTGAGGTAGCAACACGGCTCAGTGTTTAGTGCCGCTTCCTCACAGCGCTATGGACCCAGGTTTGATTCCATCCTCCAGCGACCATCTTTGTGGAACATGCGCATTCTCCTTGTTGGATTCTTCCCTCCCACAAACCAAAAATTTCCAGGTTAGGTGCATTAGTCAGGGGTAAATATAGGATAAGAAAATGGGTGTGCTTGGTTTACTCTTCAGAGGATCGGTGTGGACTTGTTGGGCTGAAGGGCCTGTTTCCATACTGTAGCGATTCTAATTCCAACATTCATCTGAACGTTTTCCCTTGCAGTTATGCCATTTTCAGTGTTTAAATTGAATGTGCTTCACTCTGTTCACTCAATGGCTTCTGATAAGAACTCTGTAGTGTCAATGATTCCAGTCTTATGTAGTTTCAGAACCAAGATATTTGTGCATTTTTTATTATTTTTCACTTCCCAGTGTACGGCAATCCAAGTGGGTCAGGACATTTGAGCAGCTTTGACATATACCTTTGAACATATTCAAAACCAGAAATTTCTGGAGAAACTCAGCAGGTCTGTCAGCATCTGTGGAGACAGAGAAACAGAGATAGTGTTTCAAGTCCAGCGTGGCGCTTGTTCAGAACTGAAAAGGGCTGCTTAATGCCTTAGCAAAAGTGGACGACGGATGATAGGAAACAGAGCATGTGGAGACGCAATGGCACAGAGGGATGGGCTTTTAATTATGGTGAAAGAGAAACAGATATAAAATTGGTGTAAATTAAAGTGTGGATGGCAGAAATGGGTTGTCTCTATTGAGTGCAGGATAAAATAAGACACAGACGAGATCATTGGGAGGTCAGGAAGTAGAATATATGAAAAATGGAGAACAGCCATAATGGAATCAGGCTGTGAATTTGGAAGTGTGTATTAACTGCTGCAGGCTGTGACACATCAAAGTGTAAAGTCAGGTGTTACTCTAGCTTGGGTAGTGTTTCACTGGAACGTTGCAGCAGCTCAGGACCGAAATGTTAGGATGAGCGCAAGGTCGGTTATTGAAATGAGAAGCAATGAGAGGCTCAGGGTTATTCCTACAGACAGAGTGAAAGTGGTCCTCAAACCAGTCTCTGTTTGGTCTCCCCAGTGTAAAGGAGACAGCATTGTGAGCAGCAATGACAGGAGACCGGATTGAAAGTGTAAAAGTGAAATGCTACTTCACCAGGCAGGTATGTTTGGGGTCTTGGACAGTGAGAAGGGAAAGGTGAATGGGCAAGTGTTGCAGCTTCTGTTATTGCATGGGAAGGTGTCATGGGGGAGTTGTGAAGTGTTCGGGATCATGGAGGGTGTCACAAAAGAAATGGTCCCTATGAAATGCTGTCAATGGTCGCGAGGGAAAGATGTGTTTGATGGTGCTATCCCATTGGAAATGGTGGAAGTGGCGGAAGATGATTCTGTGAATGTGGATTCTAGTACAGTAGAAGTGAGGACGAGGGGAGATCTATCATTGTTCTGGGAAGGAGAGGACGGAGTGAGGGCAGAAGCACGTGAGATGGGATAGTCACAGCTGAAGGCCCTGTCCACCGGAATTAGCGGATTTTGTGATTTGAAGGCAAAGGAGGTCACGTCACAAGCAGTTCACTGGAATGTGGCGTCATCAAAGAGAAACAACAGAGACGGAGAAACTGAGAGAATGGAGTCAGCCTCCGCTGATCATGTGTTCAGCTACATCTAGAAGACACCCCTGAATGATTGAAAATAACCAGACATCTAAATTGAGGCTTTCTGTCTCACATCTGATCTGAAGCAGGATGTGGAAGTAGACCCAGAGGAAGGTCAGTGGGTATACCTGGGCAGACATTCAAGCAGATATCCAATAACGCTGAAAAATTATTGATTCTGTTCAAAAAGAAGGACTCGATTAGAAGATGTACCACCCATGGTCGACAAGGATACTATGATGAGCATTAGTGTAGGGCCAGATTTAGGATGTTTATTTCTTGGGATCATAAGCATATGCTGGGCATGACTTTCAGCTGTGCTTCCTGAATTCCCCCCAGAAACCCCTGCCATTGCTGTTCCATCCTCTTCCCTGCTCCTCTCCCCTTCCTGATTCAAGTTCTCCATCTCCAATTACAGAGCACATTCTCTCACATTATGGTCCCTCCCCACTTCATTGAGGATGACACTGAGAACTAAAAGGCGGGCTGTTACTTAATGGAGAGGACACCCACAAAAGGATCAGTGCAAAAGGATGGAATTGTCTTTGTGTCTGAAACATAACGTCAGCATGCTGATGCAGCAAGTAACTAATGTTGGTTCATTAGGCGGATTCCTGGAGTGAAAGGGTTGAATTATTGAGTACATCTAAAATGGTGAGGCGTTTATTCATTGTTGTTGAAATGAATGTGGATGATATTACTGAAATGGACATGATGCAGAGGGGGCTTGACAAGGTAGCTTTCGAGAATGTGGATCCGTTCCAGGGCAGAGAGTCGAACTCAGGGTTGTAGGTACAGAATAAGGGATATCGATTTCAAACTGAGATACAAAGAAACATCTTCTTTCAGAAGGTACTGAATGTCTGGAATTCCCTAACCCAGAGGTTGTGGAAACTGGTTTTTTTTTAAATACATTTACAGACTGGCTGGATTGGGTTTTGATAGATTAGTGATTTGAGGGATACAAAAGGTTAGCAGGAAAGTGGAGTTGAGCCCTGAAGTAGATCATCCATGTTCTTATTAAATGACAGTACAGGTTTGAGGGGCCGAATAGCCTGCTCCTGTTTCTATTTCTTACATTCTTATGTTATTTTCCTGAAAATGGTTTTGTACAATGTTGCATTCAGGGAGAGCAGAGGATTTCTGTGAGCTCACACTGGTAGAGGGCTGTATTCACAGCGATTCTGGGTCTGTAACATGACCCAAATCTGGAGCAGAAGTTACAGAGACGGGAAGCCTGAAAAGAGAGATTGGGGTGCGGAACAATTCCTGACTCAGCCTGGATTTTCAATTATATTTCACGAACTACACCTAACCATCGGGGTGGCCTCAATCTGCCCCTGTGTAGCAGGTCCGAAGGACTGAATGGAACATCAGAACATAAGGCTGAGGAACACGAGTGGAACATTCGGCCCTTTGACACTACTCCGACAGTTAATAAGGTCGTGGCTCATCTCATTGTGGTCCCAGCTGCACTCTTCTCTGCAAGCACCATTATCCCTGATTCACCTGTCGATGGAAAATCAGATGAAGCCAGCCTCGATATAATATAAAGCTTCAGCCATCCCATACTTCTGGGAAGGAGAATTCCTACGTCAATAAATTCCCACTTTGTGAATTTCTCCTCACCCCAGTTCTGACTGAGGTTGGAGGGTGTCACTGATTCCTTTTCTAGTCCCACTCCTTCACTACTCACATCACATTTTAAATGTGACCAGATTGGTGATATAGCTGATGATAAAAGTCTTAGACTAGGTCTGGTTCAGTAAACAAGTCACGCAGATTTCTTTAGTCAGACACAGGTAACTTATAAAACTAATCGAGGAGCATGGAGGATCTGTGTTTCACACTGCTGCCTCACATCACCAAGGAGCTGGGTTCAATTCCAACCTCGGGCGTCCTGTATGTGGAGTTTGAACATTCTCCTTGTGTCTGTGTTTCCTACCAGTGTTCCAGTTTCCTTCCACAGTCCAAACATGTGCAGCCTAGAGTGGATTGGCCATGCTAATTTGCCCATAGTGCCCAAGGATGTGTATGTTAGTTGCGTTAGTCATGTGAAATGCAGTGTTACATGGATAGGGTGGGGGGCAGGTCTGGCTGGGATGCTGTTCACTGGGTCAGTGTGGATTTGATGGGCAGAATGCCTTGCCGCCACACGGTTGAAGTTCTAGAACAATGGCAAGAAGTTTGGACTATACGAATACCCAGTGGATATCTACCTGATACACTCTGTTGAAGGTTTTGTATGTTTCAGTAAGATCACCTCTCTTTCTATGAGTAACCATAATATAAGGCCTTCATTCCTGGAATACATGAAGTGAAACATTGCTGAACTGCTTCCAATGTAATTATATCCAATCTCAGGGAGGTAGACAAAAAATAACCTCACACCCCAGGTAAGGCTTTTTCTTTGTTTTCTCAGTGCTATGAGTTTTTGGAACTCTCTTCCCCGCAGACCATTGGAGGCAGAGTTATTGAATATTTTTGAGGCACAGACGGAAGATTCATAAGTAACAACAGAGTCAAGGATTATCAGGGGATGGACTGGAATGTGCAGCATGGGAAAATGTTGACAGTGGTACAAAATGACACTGCTTCAGAACATCCGTGAAAACGAAATGGTAATCTAGAAAACATTTTAAAATGGCAACAGTGATAGAACAGAGTTCCAATGACCATAGAGCTGCTCTGTCATTAAAGAGAGACCACTTGTGGTCATTTAACCTGAGGGTCACCACACCTCGGGTGATGGGTTGAGGGTGAGACAGCGTCCCTATCATGGTAACCTCTGTCAGTGTGGTGAATCGAACCAGCACTGTTGGCCTCCATCTTCATCGCAAACCAGCTGTCCAGCCAACTGAGTGGGAGACTGTATAACTGTTACAGACAGAAACAGTCACAGGCAAAGGGTAAGGGAAACTTTCATAACAAGGAAAAAGGTACAATTCAGATAACGGTCAAAATAACGACTGAGGGTTCAAACGTTCTCTGCTAGAAATTGTATTTTATAATGAGACAAGTATTTCAAAGCCATCTTTGGCTGAATACGGTAAGGTGAGACATATGAAATAACCAGAATTACTAATTGTGATTGGATATCGATAACCATAAAATGAGTGTAGATTTTTGATTGGTCTGTGTAAAATGTGCTTACCATTATATAGATGGAGAAAGCTGATGGAATATATTATTGGGACAGTGCATCCCCTTGGGAAATGTCCTCGAGCAGGCGCTTGAAGAAAACCCGGGTAAAAGTGCCTGAGTGTTGTCTGCTCAGTGACAGGAACCCAGGGGGTTGAATGACTGAAAGTTCATGTAACATGGAACTGAGAAACGCATCAGATCAACCACAATCTTCTTAAATGCTAGAATGCGTTTGAAGGGCTGAATGGCCCCATAGTGGATTGCATGTGATTTGAAAACTGTACAATTTTGTTCCTTCCCCTTTTGTGTTACATACTGGGGCATTGAAATTTTCTTGAAATGGGAATTATTTGGAACACGAACTTGAACATTCCACAATCAACATTCTTCAGAATATTCTATCAACATGTGAGAGTATTGCGAAGGCGAGCGTGTGTGTGTGTGTGTGTGTGCGTGCGTGTGTGTGTGACAAAGAGAGAAGGCTTTGCATGCAATAGTGAGAGTAGTGGACCATGAATCGTGTTCGGGTGTCGGTGATATAACAGATATACAGTGAGTGTGAGGGAGCAGGGAGAACACAGTGACCCTTATCCTGACAGTGTGGGGAAGGTTATTGAAGCTTGTCCTGTATTGCTGAACATTTCTTCAGACCGCAGATACTGCACTGAGCTGGTTGGTGAGCTCAGGCCCTGCTCGTTGGGTCTGGTGGTGTGGTTCTGCTGGGAAGAGTATGGTCCCCTCTGTACTAGCCCATCCACCAGGAGCTCCGTGTCCCTGTCGACAAACCGTGGTATAATTGCCCCTTATCTGCCATGCTCGGGGTAAACTGTGCACCAATGCCAGGGATCACGGAATATCAGGGCATCCGGCCGATCGTGAATAACTCCAGCCATGATGGGTGGGATCGGACTGGCATTGAATGACAGGGACACCATGGGGTGGCTGGGTAGTTAATGAGGTGAGTTCGATATGATAGTACCAGGAAAATAGCTCAGCCTCGTGCAGACAACCCATCTGTCACACTCAGTGAAAATCACACAAAGATAAATTATGGTTATATTCAGCCCAATGAGTCATAGACTCTGCTGTGCCCACTTTCAGTTACAGAGCTGCAGAACAAATGCTCATTCAAAACTGTCCATCATCTGAACTCACACCAATATCAGGTTCCCTTTGCAAGCTCGAATATGAATGCACAATACATGGTTAAAGACAGGATTCTTGGCAGTATGGAGGAACAGAGCGACCTTGAGGTCTGTGTCCACAGATTACTCAAATTTGCTCCCAAAGTTGATGGTGTGGTTAAGAAGGCACATGGTGTGTTGGCTTTCATATGCAGGGGGATTGAGATTAAGAGCCGTGAGGTTATGCTGAAGCTCTACAGAGTCCTGGTTAGACCACACTTGGACTATTGTGCTCAGTTCTACTCAGTCCATTATAGGAAGGATGTGGAAGCTTTAGACAGAGTGCAGAGGAAATTTACAAAGATGCTCACCAGACTGGACGGAAGGTTCTATGAAATAAGCTTGAGGGAGCAAGGGCTTTTCTCATTGGAGGAAAGAAAGATGACAGGTGATATGATAGAGGTGTGCAAGATGATGAGAGGCATAGACAGAGTGAATAGCAAGCGACTGTTTCCTAGGGCAGAAATATCTATCACAAGGGGTCATAATTTTAAGGTAATTGGAGGAAGGTTTGGGGAGATATCAGAGGTAGGTTCTTTAGACAGAGAGTGGTGGGGGTTTGGAATGCACTGCCAGCAGTGGAAGTAGAATCAAATACGTGAGGGAAACTCAAGAGATTCTTGGATAGGCATATGGAAGAAAGTGAACGGAAGCACGGACGATAGTCTGATCATAGAGTAGGATAAACGGGTGGCACAACATCGAGGGCCAAAGGTCCTGTACTGTGCTCTAATGTTCTTTGTTTTGTGTTCTATGGAAGTGCTCATAGAGGTTGGAGAGGGATTTTGATGTATCAGAGAGGTGAGGGCTATGAAGCCATGATCTTAGTGAAAGGCAAGACAGGCTTGGGAGGCGAACGACCTGCCTTTGTTTCTGATATTCTCACATTCTGTTATTGGAAAATTTGATTAGATTAGATTCGATTAGATTACTTACAGGAAGGTACCTGGAAGGTCTGTTATGGAATGTTGCAGTCACAGAGCCCAGGGGACGTTGTGAGCCATCTCTGGGTGAGGTATGGGGGCTGTATTCACAGTAAATCTGCATCTACCAACAAACGGAGTACAAGTTGTAGAGAGGGGAACCTCTGTAAAGAGAAATGAGGGACCGCTTTCATATCCAGCCTGGGTTTTCCAAGTACATTTTCCAAATCTCCCAAACCGTGTGTGACAGTCATGAGGGAGTGAATGTTCTCCTCTGTTTCTATGCACCAGGTGATAGCAGTAAGTGGCCTCCAACTGCTCAGATCCAGCAGGTTTGAGGCTCTAAATGGAACACAGAAACAGGGGGACTGAGGAGTAGGAGTGGGTCATGAGATACTTTGAGCCTTCTCCACCAGGCACTAAGATTGTGGCTGATCAGGTTGGGGTCTCAGCCCCACTTTCCTGTCTGTATCCCATTATCCATGACGCAGTCTCTGTCAAATCTTTAACTAACTCAGCTGTGAATACTTGCAATCAGAGAAACACCACAAACTTCTGGGGAAGAGAATTCCCATTCAAAAGCCCTTTTTGCATTTTTCCTCATCACTGTGATAGAATAGCAGAGTCTTACAGCATGGAAACACATCCTTTTTTTCCAAATTCTGAATGCCGATCAGGCATCCTAACGTGACCTAGTCTCACTGGCCAGCATTTGGCCCATATCCCTCTGAACCATTCCTATTTATGTATCTATCCAGATATATTTTAAACATGTAATTGTACCCGCTTTCACCACTTCCTCTGACAGCACTTTCCGTACCCCCAGGGCCTCTGCATGTGAAGGTTTCCCCTCAGGTCCCATTTAAATCTTTCCCCTGTCATCATCAACCTCTGCCATATAGTTCTGGAAGTTCGAACACTGGGAAAAAATGTTGACCATTGAGACTATAAATAGCCCACAGGATTTTATAAACCTCTGTCGTGTCACTATTCAGCTTCCAACAGTCCAGGGACAAAAACCCCAACCTGCTCATCCTCTCCTGCAGTTCAATTTCTCAGGTTTCAGAAAATCCTTTTCTGCACCCTCTCAAGCTGAGCAACATCCATCCTTTAGCAGTGCCTACCGAATTGTACGCAGTATTCTTAAAGTGGCCTCAGCAATGTCGTGTAGAAATGTAATATGCTACCCCATCTCCTATAATCAATGTTCTGACTGAACATTAATACTCTGTCTACCTGCTACTCCACTTTCAAGGAACTATGAACCTGCATCCGTAGGTCTCCTTGTTCAGCAACATTCCCTAGGGTACCACCCTGCTTTAACTTACCAAAATGCAAAACCTCACAAATGTCTGCATTAAATTCTATCTGCCAGTCCTTGACCCTTTGTTTGTCAAGGGTGTCGTTGTACTCTGAAATAACCATCACTGTCCACCGCCCCACTATTTTTTGATGTTACCTGTAAACCTACTAACTATGCCCTCCCCTGTCTGTATCCCATTGTAGACGCTCTGCCCTCCCCCCATCTGTATCCCATTGCAGAAGCTCTGCCCTCCCCCTGTTGTATCATATTGTAGACGGTATGCCCTTCCCCTGTCTGTATTCCACTGTAGACGCTATGCCTTCCCCATCTGTATCCCATTGCCGACGTGCTGCCCTCCCCCTGTCTGTATCTCATTGGAGACACTCTGTCTCCCTTTGACATCTTATTGATTGACTATCCTGATGTATGAGCAAACTGAGCTCCATCCTCTCCATCCAGTTCATTGGTGTGGATTGTCATTTGTTGATGACCTCACACAGATCCCTGAAGAATTCCACTGGTTACAGCTTACCAAACACAAAATGAGTAATGATCTCTTGTCTGTATTTCCTGAGGCAGCCTGGGATGGTTAAATGGCATCCTCCTGTGCTGTGTAATTTACTGAAATGATTTGAATACTTCATTCTATTCCTGTCTAACCCCATGGAAGTGCATTATGGCCTCCCCCTGCTGTATTGTCACGATGCTGACTGCCTCAATGGGATCTTTATCTCCCTCTGGAACAGCCTCAGGTGTGAACTGACAGAACAACGAGTGAAGTAGGAGCAGCAGTTGGCCATTCGTTCCCTCCAACTTGATGCTCAGTTTAGAAACATTATGGCTGATCTGATTGTAGCTGAATACCCCTTTCCTGTCTGTTCCCAATAAACATTGACTCCTCTGTCCATCAAAGGTCAGTCAAGGTCAGCCTTGAATATCCTCAATGACCCAGTCTTCACTGTTCCCGGGGGATGAGAACGCCACAGATCACACAATCCAAAGAAGAAAGGAGCAATCTTATCTCAAATGGAAAAGGAAGAACCCTTTCATTTTAAAGTGTGTTAACCTCACAGCAAGTCACCTACACTTTTCAGAAACAAGGGCACAGCAAATACGAACAAACATATACCATTCAGCCCCTCAAACGTATCCACAGTCCCATTGACTGTTCAGTCAAGTATTTATCAAACTCAGCTTCTACTGCACCCTTGGAAAATAATCCTGCCACCTTAATGCCACAGAGCATAGGAAATTGGAATCAGGCCATTTGGCTCATAAGGTCTACTTTGCAGTTTGATCCTGTCTGGTGTGTATCTCAATATAATTTCCCCGCCTTCTCACCGTAACCCTTGATCGTGGTTTTAATCTAACCTTTGTCTAAAAGACATGGTTGCGTCGGTGTCTCTGTATGTGTGTGTGATTGCATGTGTGTTTCTGTGTATATCTGTTTACTGGCAGGAGACAGGGTGATGGTGGATGGTTGTTTTTTGAACTGGAATCCGGTGGGCAGCAATGATCCAGAGGCAAAATTGTTGGGTTCACTTTTGTTTGTCATTTATATAAATGATTGAGATGAGAATTATAGAAGGCATATTTCGCAAATTTGAGGATGACGTCAAGTTTGGGTTTACTGTGGACAGTGTTTGTATAATGGTGAACAGCTGAAGATTACAAAGAGACCTTCATTAATTGAATCAATCATTCGTAGAGATGTACAACAGGGAAACAAACTCTTCAACTCGCTCATGCCATCCTAATGTTCTAAATTAATCCACTCCCATTTGCCAGCATTTGGCCCATATCCCACTAATCATAAAGCCATCCAGTTGCATTTTAAATGCTGTAATTGTTCCAGCCTCCACCAGTTTCTCTGGCAGCTTATTCCATAGAAGCACCACCCTCTGCAGGGAAAAAAAGTTGCTCTTCATTGTCTTTCAAATATCTCTCTTCCCACCTTAAACCTATGCCTTCTAGTTTTAGACTCTCCTACCTTGCGGGGATGGAACCTTGACCACTCACCCTATCCATGCCCGTCATAATTTTATAAACCTCTAGAAAGTGTAAATATGACTCCAATCAAGATGGTTGGCTGTGCTTTCAGTCATCCTGGGTCTATAGTCCCAAATTCAATAGTCGTACCTCTTCCTTCTCCATCAAGGCATGATTCCAAAAAGTTTAATCAACTTGTTCAGACATATTATGAAACTGCTTTGTGGGAGTTGAAACGAGAATTTTCGGCGCAGTGATAGATACACTACCATCATTCAGCATTAGCCCCTAAAGCTGCAACATGATGCTCCTATATGTTGTTCATCAGCTTGTTGTAACACGCTGTGACACACTTCCATCGGACATGACTCCACTCCACCTTCTCCAGAGATAGGGGCACTATCAGACATTCCTGGACTGGAATCAAATCCAGAGCTCCGGCTCAGAAACTTGGGCACCATCCATTAAACAAGGCCGAAACTATGCCCAGATTTTGGGTCATGTTTGAAGTGTATGGATTTATTAAATTCTGGTTAACAATACTGTTGGACAGTTAACAAACACTGTTGGAGTTCAATGTAGCTAAGTGTGAAGTGATTCACTTTGGAAAGAGTAATAAAAAGATGGATTACTGGGCTAATGGTAGACTACTTGGTAGTGTGGAAGAGCAGAGGGATCTTGGTGTCCATGTACACAGATCTCTGAAAGTTGCCACCCAGGTAAATAGTGCAGTGAAGAAGGCATATGGCGTACTGGCTTTTATTGGTAGAGGAATTGAGTTCCGGAGTCCTGAGGTCATGCTGCAGTTGTATAAGACTCTGGTGCGGCCGCATCTGGAATATTGTGTGCAGTTTTGGTCGCCATACTATAGGAAGGATGTGGAGGCACTGGAACGGGTGCAGAGGAAGTTTACCAGGATGTTGCCTGGTATGGTAGGAAGATCCTATGAGGAAAGGCTGAGGCACTTGGGGTTGTTTTCTTTGGAGAAAAGAAGGTTTAGGGGTGATTTGATAGAGGTGTACAAGATGATTAGGGGGTTAGATAGGGTTGACAGTGAGAACCTTTTTCCACGTATGGAGACAGCTATTACAAGGGGGCATAGCTTTAAATTAAGGGGGGGTAGATATAGGACTGATGTTAGGGGTAGGTTCTTCACTCAGCGAGTCGTAAGTTCATGGAATGCCCTGCCAGTAACAGTAGTGGACTCTCCCTCTTTATGGGTATTTAAGCGGGCATTGGATAGGTATATGGAGGATAGTGGGTTAGTGTAGGTTAGGTGGGCTTTGATCGGCGCAACATCGAGGGCCGAAGGGCCTGTACTGCGCTGTATTGTTCTATGTTCTATGTTCTAATACCAAATTATACAGGGGACAAATCTCATTGAAAATTTGTACAAATTATTAGCCTTAACTATAGGATGTTGAGTGTATTCGCTGTACTATTGAGATAAACTATGAACATCTGTAATTGCTTGGCTATGATTTCCGGTTTAAATATCTATTACCAGTAGTCTGCTATATTAGGGAAAGAAATCCTGCAACACACTGCACTATGAGGGATCTCGAGTAGATATCAATACTGAAGACCAGAGACGAGGAAAGAACACAATTCTGTGCCCAAAACACCGGTCACTATTTCAAATCTCGAGCATGTGGCTTCCCTCTTACGAAAACCATTAATTGAGATAAGACAGCTATTTCCTATCCAGCTTTTGCTTACCGACTCCTCCTTCTGCCTGCACAAGGCAAACCAAGCTCTGGGTCTTTGGGAAACTCAAGGCTGGTGTCTGTAGGCATTATGGAGAGTGGATTGTGGTTTTAATCCGAAGGGGGAGTGTGAGGGGGTAGTAATATCATTCACTGGGCTGAGGTGTTGCAGATGGGGTTTAACCTGGATAATGTGAAGTATTGCTTTTTGGTAAAACAAACAAGGGGAGGGCTTACACAATGAATGCTGGGATTTGGTAGTTATATAGAAAAGAGGGACCCGGGGGCGCAGGGATAATTCTTTGAAGTTTGTGGCGCAGGGTATTTCAGATTACGTCAGTGCTCAGACCTTTGAGTTTAGAAGTTGAGCAGGCATGCTGAGATTGTTCAGGACATTGATAAAGCCTGTTCTGTAGTTCTGTGTGCAGTTCTGTTATGGGAAGGAGATTGTTAAGCTGAAGAGGGTTCAGAAGAGATGTACCAGGATGTCACCAGTAACACACCATCTTCTGCCTCAGGAGCCAACAAACATGCGGCACGAACATTAGATCCACTGATTTACAAATTTCCCCTGGGTAACCCAGATCCCAGATCCAACTCCCAGACTCACATCTGCCCTCCTGAGGAGACCTAATGCCCATCTTAATTCGCACCGCTCTATCCCACACTCCCCATCGATCTATCATGATCACCTCCTACCTTTGTTCACCTATTACTTACCTTTCCGCTGAAAGTTCTGCCTGAAACTTCGACTCTCTTGCTTCTCGGATGTTGCCTGGCCTGCTGTGCCTTTTCCACCGCCATGCTTTACATACTCTAAATTATCAAACATCTGCAGTCTCCATTATCTCTCAGGTACAATTCCCTGTCAAAAAAACCATGTCGTTGTCTGTTACAACCGCACGTAGTCTTAGGGACATTTTCTTCTCAGATCATGGACGATAAAAGTTCTTTTAACGTTTTACTGATATTGTAATTCCTGATCAGTAGTTAAAGAACGTACGTTTCAATTTATAAACAGAGAAGCATGCTCATGTTCTAATAAACCTCTGGCATTGCTCCCATATCCAAGGCAGATTGAATGCTTACACATGATTGATCGACCAACCCGAACATTTGTTCCCTCTATCATCCCCACATATCCCACCCAGAATGCGTAAATTTTAATCATACGGTTTTTTAAAAAAAAAATAAAAAGTATTGAATTGAAATGGGTTAACTGGAGATATTTGTTCAGCGATTGAGATTGATCTCAATCTCCGTGGAACCTAAATATGTCACTGGAGAGCTTTCCTCTTCTATTAATGAGGGAATCGGTTCAATGTGTTATCCCATAGTATCAGCGGGAGTATCACCAACAGCACTAACAGGGATCAGCAGATCTAGAGAGGGGGGAAGGAGAAATCTGAATCTGAGAACATTAGACTGGAATGTTCGAACAATGGATCAGAATCTGAGAACATTAGACTGGAATGTTACAGCAATGGGCAGGAGTTTATCCGAGGGTATTTCCTTGCTTTCTCAACCTTGGATCTCATTAGCATTACGGTTCTATGGTGTACTGATGGTTATTCAAAATGGTTACTATCCCATCCTCATTATTGTTGGTGTTCCTGGTAAGTCATTCTATCTGTTCATAAAGCCAGGTAAGACTGAATTACTGCTCATATTATTTAAAATTTAGAAAGGTGGACGTCAATATTTTCAATTCCAATGAAATAATCCATTCCTCACAAATTATAACGAGCAGATTATTATTGACAAATTACTCACCAATACGCGTTGAGGAACCAGACTGTTCTCAAACTCCGTAATACTTCTATACCTGCACTGTTCTACATTTCTATATCTTCCCCACTCACTAATTCTGTCCAATATCACCATCATGATATCCCCGTCTCCTCCTCAGCCTCAGTGCATCTTCTGAATAAACCATCAATTGTGCCTTTGATCAATCTGGATACACCTTATCAAGTCCCTTGTAACCACATGTCAGTTGCAGAATAATTGCTCTTGAGTATGTTGAATTGTTCACTGCACAGAACCTGTCAGACAGGCAGACACTGCGTGCTGCTTAAATCATTGACGCATAATCTAGAGCCACAGAATAATAATCTGTTGATAACTCAAGAAGGAAATTGATGTTATTGAAGTGGAACCATCATCATTTGTAATTTAAAAAAGGCTCATCTGCATGCTTCCTGTCCTTCAGAGAAGTCAATGGTTATTCTTCCCCAGTCATAGCTGTGCAAACCCACATCAATGTGTTTTACTCTTTACTGTGCTGTGGAACCAGACACTCAGTTCAAGATCCGTATAACATGCTAGCTTGACCATGGCTGCACACATCCCGTGAGGGAAGAACAAAAGTAAAGTTAGCTCCTTTCCTCTGCCTGTTTTCCTTATTTCTACACTACATTTCCATTCGGGTAGGTGACCATTCCCTATTTCAAGTGCAATCTTTCTGACTGAGTCTCTACCCAAGAGTGATGTTCATCTCCACAGGCACCTTTGGTTCTGGATTTACTGATGCTGACATACAGATCTAAGGAACTTTTAAATTCCACATCGATGGCAGTACATAGAGAAGGAATGGGTTTTTATGTCATAATAACGATACGGAGACCGTAAGTGTTGGAAAGAAATTATTGTGATCATCACTGAGAGTATGGTTGAGACAGTACTTGGGGTATTATGGACAGATTTTCTTATCCTTAGAACGAATGATCTCATTGCTATAGAGACTAATTTCACCAGACTAATCCCTGCGCCGATGGTAAAAGAGGAGTGAGTGAAGGTTAATCTGTAGCACTGTCAGAGATAAGAGGTCATTGCATTGAAACTTGATGGTGACGGACAATCACTCGTTATGTTCTACACACACTGAGAAGGTGATAAATTCCATGGCTTGTAGTTTTTATTTTACTCAGGATGCATGATTCTGGATATTTAAGTGCCTCTGAGGTTAAAACCTTCAGTCAAATCCTGCCTTGATATCGGGGTCAATCCCTCTTACCTAAGCAGGTCAGTTAAACACTTTTGTTAATGTTAATACGTGATGGTGTCTGTGTGGAGAGTGTTTTCTTCTCACAGAGGATAGTGAATGTCAGGAATTCTCAGGTCTAGAAAGTTAGGGGAGCGATATCACTGCAAGTATTTAAAGAGGAGGTAGATGGAGTTTTAACCCGTCAGAGAGCTGAGTGGAGGGAAGAATTGGGCATTAAAGATGAGTTAATGCCAACAGTAGGTCAGACATGATCGCATACAATGGCATGAGCATCGGAATTATCTACTCCTGTTTCTTATGCTCTCATATTCTGTCATTGGAAAGGGAATGGTTGTAATTTACCTAGAAGTGCTGTTATTGAATGTTGAGGACAGTGAGAGAAAAGTATCTGGTGAGCCATCTCTGGGCGAGATATGGACCTGATATTCACAGTGAATCTGGGTCTACAACATGACCAACAAATGAAGCACCATTTGCAGCGAGGAGACACTCTGTAAAGAGGTGAGAGGCCTCTTTTGTATCAAGCCTGGATTTCCCATCACATTTTCCAACCCACACCAAATCACCCAGTTTTGAGGGACTCAATAATATCCTGTCTCCATCTGCTCCTGTTCAGGTGGTGTTAAGGACGGAATGGAACATAGGAACATAGGACTGAGGAGCAGGAGTGGGTCATTAGACACTTTGTCATTGCTCGACCAGACAATAAGATCATGGCTGATCTGAGTGTGGTCTGCGCAGCACTTTTCTGTCTGTCCACAATTTTACGCCATTCACATGTCTGTTAAATGTTGAATAAACTCAACTTTGAATAAATGCAAGCACCCAGGCACAATATTAGGGAACTGCACAAAGTCAAACTACACAGGCAGCACAATTCTGGAAGGCGCCAGGCATTTGTCTAACAGTCTTGTTCCCATACAATTAATTCTGCTGCAGTTCATCATTTTTTTATTTATTCATGGAATGTGGGTGTTGTTGATAGGCCAACATTTATGGACCATGTCTAATTACGCTGGAAGTAGTGATGTTGAGCTGCATGTTGGGAATAAACTTCTAGGGAAGAGAATTCCCATTTGAACAGCCCCGTGAGAATTTCTCATTCCTGCTCTGACCAATGTTGGAGGGTGACTGTTTCATTTTCCAGCCCAACACTTCTCCACTGGTTACAACAAATTTGAAGTGTAACCTAGGTCATTTTCTCAAAAAATGTGAGACACAGAGTCACACACATACAGACACATACACCAACGCACATGTCTGAAGACGATAAAGAATAAGAAATGGTTTCCAAAGTTTCATAGTATTTTTAATCATATCAAATGGAAAAGAGATAATGTGTCCCAACTGCTATTCTGTCTCCGACGTTATTCTACTCAAACAAGCTGCTGGTATGTGACTTCTTCCTGGAACAGTTGGATTTGGCAGAATTTCCTTTCCTTCAAGCAGTGGAGCGATTCCCATGAATCCTCAATAGGAATCCTCCACGTTTGTTAAAGATGATTCAGGGACTTTTTAATCTCACACTTTGCTGACAGGAGGGTCAAGGTAAGAGAACGGGAGCATCAGACTGCAGCTTACGACCATAAGATCATCGAAAATAGAACAGAAATGAGGCCATTGAGCCCATCAAGTCTGATCCACCATTCAATTATGCTGACAGGTTTCTCAACCCCATTGTCCTGCTTTCTCCCTGTAACCCTTGATCCCTTTGATACTCCAGAAGCAAACTATCTCTATCTTAAATATACTCAATGATCTGACCTCCACTGCCTTTTGTGAAAATGAATTCCATAGGTTCCCCACGCTCTGGCTGAAGACATTTCCCCTTACCTCCATTCTAAACGGATTTCCCTTTACTCGAAGTTTGTGTCCTTGGACCCTAGAGTCTCCTATCAATGAAAGTCTTCTCACCATCCGTACTGTCAAGGACATTCAATATTCTGTATGTTTCAATTAGATTCACCCACATCCCTCTGAACTCCATCAAGAACAGACCCAGAGTCTTCAAACGTTCCCAAATGTTAAGCTTTTCATTCCTGGGACCATTCTCATGTACCTGCTGTGAACCCATTCCAAGGTCAGCACATCCTTCCTGAGGCATGGGGCTCAATACAGCGCATAATACTCGACATGTGGTCTGACCAGAGCCTTATAGAGCCGTAGAAGTACATCCCTTTTTTTACATTCAAATCCTTTCAAAATAAATTCCAACACTGCATTTGCCTTCCTAACTACTGACTCAATCTGCACGTTTACATTGAGAGAAGCCTGGAGTAGAACTCCCAAGTCCCTTTGCACTTCAGACATCTGAATTTTCTCGGTAGTCCTTGTTTTTATTCTTCCAACCAAAGTGCATGTTCCCACAATTTCCCAGTTTGTACTCCATCTGCCACTTCTTTACCCATTATCCTAACTTACCCACATCCTTCTTAAGCCTCCATGCCTCTTCGACGTTACCTGTCCCTATACCTATCTTTGTATCACCTTTAAACTTAACCAGAATGCCTTCAGCTCCTTCATCTGGATGGTTAATGTATAAAATGAAACGTTGTGGTCCCGACACCGAGCCTTATGGAACACCACTTGTCACTGGCTGTCATCCTGAGAAGGACACTATTATCGACGGTCTCTGCTTCCAGCCAGATAGCCAAATTTCTATCCATGCTAGCACCTTGCTCTAGTACTATGGGCCCTTGGCTTACTCAGTAGTCATTGTCAAAGACCTTCTGGAAGTCCAGGTGATGACATCCATTGGCTCTCCTTGTTCTAAGCTGCTCATTACGTCCTCAAGGTTTTCTAGCAGCTTTTCCAGGCATGACCTCCCCTCGAAGAAACCATGGTAACTTTACCATCCACATCCAACTATTCAGAAATCTCATCCTTCACAATGGATTCCAGGATCTGACCCAGAGCTCAAGTTTTGATTAGACAGTCTGTGATGTTCCGTTTTTTGCTTTACTCCCTTTTTTAAATAGGGGTATAACGTTAGCGATTTTCCAGTCCACTGGGAATCTCCCTGATTTGAGAGATTCCTGAATGATCACCACCAACGCCTCCACTG
Source organism: Chiloscyllium punctatum (assembly GCF_047496795.1). Taxonomy (NCBI): domain Eukaryota; kingdom Metazoa; phylum Chordata; class Chondrichthyes; order Orectolobiformes; family Hemiscylliidae; genus Chiloscyllium; species Chiloscyllium punctatum. Next base: position 523,037 of record NW_027309858.1, read on the forward strand.
TCTCATCAGCTATCTGCCTTAGAAATCTGGAATGGAGTCCATCTGGTCCAGGTGATTTACTTACCTTCAGTTTTCCCAGCACCTTCTCCTAGGTGATGGCCACCATACTCAGGTCTGTCCACTAAGTCTTTTAAATGTTTGGGATATTGCTCGTGTTTTCAACCGTGAAGACTGACACCAAGTAATTTTTCAGCTCCTCAGCCATTTCCTTGTTCCACATTACTATCTCTCCTGTGTCAATTTCTAGCGATCAGATGCCCATTTTTGCCTCTAATTTGCCCTTTCCATGTCGAAAGAAGCTCTTACAGTCTTTCTTTTTATTTAATCTTCTCACTCCTTACTTCTGTTTTTTTTTGCTCTCTGTTGGTCTTTACAAGTGTTACGACATGGTGGCGAATGCCTCTATTAATTAAACCAAACATCCAGGAAAGCTCAACTCACCTCGTAATCTATTAGAATATGAGTGACAGAGAACTCCCAAATTCCATTATTTAAAGAAAATAACGCCAATTTATTTTTAACTGTAAAAGTGAACATTACACCACAACTATTTACAACTTTATCCAGCTTCCACCCCCACCCCAACCACACAACTGCACCCACCTCTATAACAATATGCTGTTTCAATTAGACACTTATGAAGATTGCATCAACTTGATTTAAAAACCACACAGCCACTGCCGTCCTCTGTGATGTTACTCTCCTGGCTGCTGAATTCCCTGGGTCGTCGTATTTCTGTTTACTGTGAATATGTTTCATATGAAAAAATATCTATGATAGTGAGTATTTCCTAATTTCTTGCAGAGCAAGATGATTGATCCCAGGCTTCTCCGTCTCGATTGCATCTGCTGCCTCCCCAATTTTCAAAATGTTCGCATTTTTATATAGTCAGCATCAAATTGTCTCACTGGTTCAATGTTGGCAAAACAATAAATTCAATCTCGATTTGCTTTCAGTGACAGAGAGAGTGAAGGAAAGAGAGTGTTGCATGCAACAGCGTGACTGGTGGAGCAAGAACCTTGTTTGGGCGTAGGTGCTGTAACAGATATACAGAGAGTGTGAGGGAGTAGAGAGAATAGGGAGACATTTGTCCTGGCCGAGCGGGGAAGGTTATTGATGTTTGTCCTGTATTGATGGGCATTCTTCAGATCATCTCAGCATCGGGGTGAGCCTCCCCAATGTCTTGTCCACGTCTATCACTAATAACAGCACAGAGCACATCCCACAGCTTCTTCAGAATATGTTTGCGTGGATCTTGCAAACAACAAGGAGGAACAAACATTGGTGCCTTACATATCTAAACCAAAACTGTTGTGCATCCGATTCTCTGGAAATTAGATATGCAAATATCGTGGGTGCTGCAGTAATATTGAATGATCTAAAATTGCAACTTAACTGCGTTAACGAAATGATTGCTAATGCTGTGAAAAATACATTTCATAAGTGTGTATGAGGTAGGCTGAAGAGTATGTTATGAACCAAAGTAGAGAGCAGATTATTTCGGGCGTGGTGTTGTGTGGTCAGAAGGACTAATTACTTACCGTGCTCTGAGGAACCTATTGGGCAATCGTGACATTATATGTTGCATTTTACAAGGCGCCTGCAAGCAATATAGAATGTTTGAACATTACACTCAAATATCATGGAAACCCGAAGGCTAGAGGCTCAAGTGAATTGGAAAAATACAATATTACATTTAGTGTGAGACAGACTTTGCCTATTAGTGATAGAAATACTGTAAAGTCTGAAAAATACGTATATAACACTAAGTTACAAACACCAATTAAAGGAAAGGTGACTCATTGATGGTTTACGTAAGAAATTAATGATTGCATTAAATCTAAGGAAGCAGCTTCAGAAGAATTCCAGATATTGTGCAAACCTGAACATTCTGAGAGATTTACTTTGCTGAAAATAAGGCCGAAGAAAGTGTTAAGTAAATCAAAAAGAACATGAATACAAACAAACAGGAAACACACAGACTGCTCAAATAAAAACAAACAGGAAACACAAAGACTGTTCAAATCTAGGATCCATGTACCAAAGAAAACAAAAGTAAGGCCAAATGTGGAAATGTATAAGGGTTAGGACAATTCATTGTGGGGAACTAGGAAATGGCAGAGAAACTAACCATCTAGTTTGCATCTGTCTTCATGGAGAAAGCGCCAGGCAATCTCTGTGTAAAGCAAGTAATCACCTGGGATTTGTGGAACTAAAGACATAAAGTCAATTCATATCAGCAACAAGGTAGTACTTGAAAATGGAGCTAGATTGATCATTGCTAAGTCTGATGGGCCAGATATACTTCATATCAAAATGTCAGAAATGAAACAACATATTAATTGAACTGTCAGTGACTGTGTTTTATTTTCCTGTAGATCCTGCAAAGACCATAAGCCCTTGTAGATCACTGGAAGGTAGTGAACGTGATCCATCTGTGTACACAGGGAAGAAGAGTTAATGTGGAGAAGTGCAGAACAATTAATTTGACATATGTAGGGAAACAATTAGAATCCATTATATAAGAAGTCTTACTGGATACTAAGAAATGAACAGCAATGTTGCAGAGAATCACAAAGCATTTCTGAAAGAGAAATCATGCCTGACAAACTTATTTGAATTTATTTCTTGCAGCATAGACCACGGACAACTAGTGGAAGTAGTGTATTTGGATTTTCAGAAGTCTGGGCGGGAAAACATTTCTGGCTGTAACAGCTGCTCCTTTTTTGAGGTATTTTAGGTGTCGAAGCTGATTTCCCCGAATTCCAGGAGCAGCAATTTCTGCTTTGTATGCTGTTGCATTGGTTTGGAACTTTGGGGAAAAAAGTCAAAGCAACAGCAGTTTTAAAAGGGAAAAGAACATACAAAGGAAGCACACGGTGAGGGGAAGCAACTGACAGGATAGCGTACCTGCACAGTTACTGCCTTTGCTGTTTGAATTCATGTATTGCTGGAGATCAGAGTGCGTCTAGAAAAATTAACAAACAGTGAAATTTACAACTGGTTTGGAGGAACTGTTTGGGCAAAGTCCCCAGCCAGATAAGTGAATTGTTTTAACTGTGTCCTACAGAAAGTCTTCAGAATTTAGTAGAATGGATTCTTCCTTAATTATATGTTTTTTGAGATATGTCCCTTGATTAATCATAAAATATAAGCCATAAATATTAATTTAACCTGGGGCAGTGTTTTGTAGAGGAACAAGACAGTTTTGTTTTTCTGGGTCTGTAGATTGTGAAGGAGCACAAATGGCCGTGGTAGAATCATATGCACTTCTTGTCAGATGTAGGAGTTTAAAAAGGATTTGAGGGTTACTGCGGACTATATCTGCAATAAATGCTTCTAGTTGCGAATCCTATCAGATCGAATGGATCGGTTGGAGAGACAGTTAGAGACAACGAAAAATTTGTAACAGCAACAGTATGTGATGGATGACAGTTATAGAAGGGGGGAAAGTCTCAGATGCAGTCACATAGATGGGTTAACTCCAAGAAACGTAAGAGAGGTAAGCAATTAGTGCAGGAGTCTTCTGGAGCTGTCCCCATTTCAAACAAATATGCTGTTTTGGAAAATGTGGGGTGTGATGGATTCACAGGGGAACATAGCACGAACAGGCAAGTTTCTGGTATTGAGACAGGCTCTAATGCAACAAGGGGTATGTCGGATTCCATGAGGTCAATTGTGTTAGGGGACTCCCTAGTCTGAGGAACAGACAGACGTTTCTGTGGACAGCAGAGAAAAAAACAGAATGATGTGTTGCTTCCCTGGTGCCAAGATCAAGGATGTCTCAGAAAGGGTGCAGAATATTCTCACGGGGGAGAGGGGCCAGCAAGAGGGCATTGTCCACATTGGAACCAACGATATAGGAAGGGAAATTTTGAGAATCTTGACGGAGATTGCAGTGTGTTAGGCAGAAATTTAAAAAGGAGGTTCTCGAGAGTTGTAATATCTGGATTACTCCTGGCGCTGCGAGCTCGTGAGAGCAGGAATAGGAGGATAGAGCAGATGAATGCATGGCTATGGAGCTGGTGTATGGGAGAACGATTTGCATTTTTAGATCGTTGGAATCTCTTTTGGGGTAGAAGGGACCTATACCAGAAGGACAGATTGCACCTAAATTGGAAGGGGACGAATATGCTAGCAGGGATATTTGCTTGAGCTGCTCGGGAGGGTTTAATCGAGTAAGGGGGGGTGGGGGTGGAGGGGGGCAGGGAGATAGTGAGGAAATAGATCAATCTGGGATTGGTACAACTGCGAACAGAAACAAGTCCAACAGTCAGGGCAGGGAAATACAAGGTAGTACTAATAAAGTAAACTACATTATTGAAATGCAAGATCCTAACAGGGAAAGCAGATGAACTCAGGGCATGGTTAGGAACATGGGACTGGGATATCATAGCAATTACAGAAACATGGCTCAGGGATTTGCAGGACTGTCAGCTAAATGTTCCAGGATACAAATGCGACAGGAAAGATAGAAAGAGAGGCAGGAGAGGAGGGGGAGTGGCATTTTTGATTAGGGTTAGCATTACAGCTGTACTGAGGGAGGATATTCCTGGAAATATATTCAGGGAAGTTATTTGGGTAGAACTGAGAAATGAGAACGGGATGATCACCTTATTGGGATTGTATTGTAGACCCCCTAATAGTGAGAGGGAAATTGAGAAACAAACTTGTAAGGTGATCTCAGCTATCTGTAAGAAAGTAGGGTGATTATGGTAGGAGATTTTACCTTTCCAAATATAGACTGGGTCTGCCATAGCCTTAAGGGTCGAGATGGAGAGCAATTTGTTAAGTGTGTACAAGAAAATTTTCTGATTCAGTATGTGGACGAACGTACTAGAGAAGGTGCAAAACTTGACCCACCCGAGGGAAAAAAAGGCAGGGCAGGTGACTGAGGTGTCAGTGGACGTGCACTTTGGGGCCAGCTGCCATAATTCTGTTAGATTTAAAGTAATTATGGAAAAGGGTAGGCCAGATCTAAAAGTTGAAGTAGAAAATTGGAGAAGGGCCAATTTTGACAGTTTTAGGCAAGAACTTTCAAAATTTGATTGGGGGCAGATATTCACAGGTAAACGGACGGCTGGAAAATGGGAAGTCTTCAGAAATGAGATAACAAGAATCCAGAGAAAATATGTTCCTGTTAGGATGAGTGGAAAGGCTGGTAGGTATAAGGAATGCTGGATGACTAAAGAGTTTGGTTAATAAAAAGAAGGAAGCATGTGTCAGGTATAGACAGGTTAAATCGAGCGAATCCTTAGAAGAATATAAAGGCAGTAGGAGTATACTTAAGAGGGAAATCAGGAGGGCAAAAGGGGGACATGAGATAGCTGTAGCAAGTAGAATTAAGGAGAATCCAAAGGGTTTTTACAAATACATTAATGACAAAATCATAACTAGGGAGAGAATAGGGCCCCTCAAAGATCAGCAAGGCGAGAAAATGTGGGAGATACTAAACGAGTATTTTGCATAAGTATTTACTGTGGAAACGGATATGGACGATATAGAATATCAGAAAATAGATGGTTACACGTTGAGAAATGTCCATATGAGGAGGAAGTGCTGGATGTCTTGAAATGGGTAAACGTGGATAATTCCCCATGACCTGAACAGGTGTACCATAGAACTCTGTCGTAAGCCAAAGAAGTGATTTCTGGGCTTCTTGCTGAGACATTTGGACCGTTGATAGTCACAGGAGAGGTGGTAGAAGACTGGAGTTTGGCAAACGTGGTGCCACTTTTTAAGAAGGGTGGTACGGACAAGCCAGGGAACTATAGACCAGTGAGCCTGACGTCAGTGGTGGGCAAGTTGTTGGAGGGAATCCTGAAGGACAGGACGTACATGCATTTGGAAAGACAAAGACTGATTAGGGATAGTCAACATGGCTTTGTGCGTGGGAAATCATATCTCGCAATCTTGATTGAGTTTTTTGAAGAAGTAAAGAAGAGGATTGATGAGGGAAGAGCAGTAGATGTGATCTATATGGACTTCAGTAACGCGTTCGACAACATTCTCCATGGGAGACTGATTAGTAAGATTAGATCTCACGGAATACAGGGACAACTAGCCAAATGGATACAAAACTGGCTCAAAGTTTGAAGACTGAGTGTGGAGGTGGAGGGCTGATTTTCAGACTGGAGGCCTGTGACCAGTGGAGTACCACAAGGATCAGTGCTGGGTTCTCTTTTTTGTCATTTACATAAATGATTTGGCTGCGAGCGTAGGAGGTATTGTTAGTAAGTTTGCAGATGACACCAAAATTGGAGGTGTAGTGGACAGCGTAAAAGGTTACCTCAGATTACAACAGGATCTTCAGATGGGGCAATGTGCCTAGAAGTGGCAGATGGAGTTTAATTCAGACAAATGCGAGATGCTGCATTTTGAGAAAGCAAATTTTAGCAGGACTTATGCACTTAATGGTAAGGTCCTGGGGAGTGTTGCTGAACAAAGAGACCTTGGAGTGTAGGTTCATAGCTACTTGAAAGTGGAGTCGCAGGTAGATAGGATAGTGAAGAAGGCGATTTGTCTGCTTTCCTTTATTGGTTAGAGTATTGGAGTTGGGAGGTAATGTTGCGGCTGTATAGCACACGAGTTAGGCCACTGGTGGAATATTGCGTGTAATTCTGGTCTCCTTCCTATCGGAAAGATGTTGTGAAACTCGAAAGGGTTCAGGAAAGTTTTACAAGAATGTTGCCAGGGTGGGAGGATTTGAGCTAAAGGGAGAGGCTGTACAGGCTGGGACTGGTTTCCCTTGAGCGTCGGAGGCTGAGGAGTGCCCTTCTTGAGATGTACAAAATTATGAGGGGCATGGACAGGGTAAAGAGACAAAGTTGTTTTCCCTGGGTTGGGAGACTCCAGAACTAAAGGGCATAGGTTCAGGGTGAGAGGAGAAAGATGTTGGGTGGCACGGTGGCACAGTGGTTCGCACTGCTGCCTCACAATTCCCGCCACAGGCGACTCTCTGTGTGGAGTTTGCACATTTTCTCCGTGTCTTCGTGGGTTTCCTCCAACAATCCAAAAATGTGCAGGTTATGTAAATTGGCTATGCAAATTTGCCCAGAGTGTTAGGTGAAGGGGAATGAGTCTGGGTGGGTTGCGTTTCAGCGGGTCCGTGTGGATTTGGTTCCACACTGTAAGAAATCTGATCTAAATGTAAAAGAGGCCGAAGGGGCAACATTTTCACACAGACAGTGGTACGTGTATGGAATGAGCTGCCAGAGGATGTGGTGGAGGCTGGTACAATTGCAGCATTTTAAGGCATTTGGATGGTTATATGAATAGGAAGAGTTTGGAGGGATATAGGCCGGGTGAGGGCAGGTGGGACGAGATTGGGTTGGGATATCTGCTAGACATGGACGGATTGAACTAAAGGGTCTGTTTCCATACTGTACATCTCTACGACTCTATAACTCACACAGTGAGTTCTTAAATGCAATTACTTTGATTGGTAATTGGAGGAATACGTGTAATTGGAAAGTTAAAGTTAGGTTGGATTTTGTTTAAGGGAATAGGAATATAGAGGGAAAGACATCATGTCGCAGTTGCATAGAGTGTTGGTGAGAATGTACCTGAGTTATTGAGTGCAGTGTTGGTGATCTAATCTAAGAAAGATTACACTGATCAATGTACATCCTCCAGATTAATTCCACAGATGACAAGATTTTCTGATGGAGAGAGTTGTCTTGCAACCTCTCCAGTTTCAAAGCATGAGAGGTGATCGCAGTGAAATTTCAATAATCTATGATGCATGTGATGAGGTGGAAATAAACAGGATGTTTCTCTAGCTGTCTACTCTATATTAAAGGCAAATAATGACAGGATAAGGGATATGCCATTTAAGGCCGTAATAAGGCAGAAATTCTTCCCTCGGAGGGGACTGACTAATACAGGGGCATGGAAGCCTGTTGGCAGGGCAAGATAAAGGAGAATCCCCAGATATTCTTCACGTATATCAAGTAAAACAGAACAGCCAGGGAACATGTAGGGCCTATTAGTGACTTGCAAAGTTGCATCCAAACTCAACTTCATGATAGAAGGCTGTTTTTGTGACTGGAACCCAATTTCCCCTGGTGTACCGCAGAGATCAATGCTGTGCCCCTTATTATTTGTGGTATTCATAAGTGATGTGAATGTGAATTGGGTAGGAGGAGTGTGAGAAGTAAGTTTATGTTTGACACAAAGATTGGCTGGGTGGTTGGCAGTGAGGAGGAAGGTCTTATGATACAGGAATATACAGATGGAATGGTCAGATGGTCAGATCAATGGCAGATGGAATGTAACCCTGATAAATATGAGGTGATACACTTCGGAAGAAGGAACCAGACAGGGGAGTACTCAAAGAATGGCACCTCACTAGGAAGCTCAGAGGGTGCCTCTCCACACATTTCTGAATGTGACTGGAAGTGATAATTGATGAGTTCAGCATTATTGTAGACAAAGCATTTATTCATTGACCCAAAGGTTATACGAATTTTATATGGCACTTTGGTTAGGATAAATGAAATATTGTGTGCAGTTCTGGGAGCCACATTACAGGAAGGATGTGATTGCTCTGGATGAGGTGCAGAGGAGATTCACCAGGATGTTCCCTGGGATGGAGCGTATGAGCTGTGGAGAGAGGCTGGGTAAGCTCGAGTTATTTATTTGGAGCAGAGGAAGTTGAGTTGGTAAGTAATTCAGGTATAATATTACAAGGGGCATGGACAGGGTGAATAGACAACAGCTGTTCTTTTTAGTCAAAGTTTCAGCTTCCTTACAGTCTGAAAACAGGAAATGGAGAATGGAGAACAGAGAAACATGACACAACTACTTCACTTCTGTCTTCACAGAAAAATACATAAACAAAGCCTTCCCAGCAATAGGAGTCTGAGGAGGAAATTATGTTGAATGAAATTAGTAAATAAAATAATTTGGTGAAATTATTGGAACCGAAAATAATGGGCATAGAAAAAAATCAACACACATTGATGAAATGGGAAGGATATTTGAGAAACTGACTGGTGGATTAATTACAGAAAAAAAATAATAGAGGCATTGAACTTGGATTTTCAGCAAGAATTGTAATAGAGTCCCAAGCCTAGTGTGCAAAGTAAATGCAATTGGGATGGGGGTAATATATGAACATGGTGTTAAAATGGGAGTGTTGACAGGAAACAATGAGTAGGAATAAATGGATGGTTTTCAGTTTGGAAGGCTCATGAGGCATTGCAATAATTGATGCTGGGCGCCAGATATTCACAATACATCACAAACATCTCGTTGAGGGAATCAAATGCAAAGTTTCCAAGTCTGCTGACGGAACTAGGATTTTGAAAATTGAGGATGATGTGAAAAAATCTTCAAGGCGATTGAAACAAATGGAGTGAATGATTAAATTTGTGGCAGATGAAGAGCAGTGTGGATAGATGTGATGTTGTCTACTTTGTTGGGGAACACTAAAATGCCAGCCAACCATTTAAAAAGGGAATGGTTGAGAAATGTCGATCTATGAAGACACTTTTCCTCTATTATTGTTTGTACAGACCTCTGATATCCATGCAGGGCAGCGAGTTCTGAAGACAGAAGCCAATACTGGAAATACATTGACACAGAGACCAGTTTACGCAGACCCATCATGTGGGGAGCTGTAACATTGAAAAGGATCTGGGATCTCCGTTGTACACCAGTCACTGAAGCAATATTGCAGGAGCAGAAAGCAGTCAGGAAGATAAATGGGGTGTTGACCCTCATTCAGGTGGACTTGACTCCAGGAGTAAGGGTGTCTCAGTGCAGCTGTACAGGCCTTGGTGAGACCGCAACTCGAACATTGTGCAGTATTGTGTGCAGTTTTGGCCTCCGTACCAAATAACGTACAAACCTGAACTTGAGGGAGTGCAGCAAAGGATTACCAGACTGATCTCTGGGATGACAGACTTTTTGTGAGAGCAGAGTTTGGGGTGACTGAGCCTGTATCCCATGGGGTTGAGGAAAATGAGTGGAGATCTCAGAGGAATATATAAAACACTGACAGAGTTAGGTAGATTGGAAACAATGATGATAATTCCCCTGGCTGGGACGTCTAAAACAAGGAGCCACAGTATTAGGTACAGACAGGTCACATTGCATTTAGATAAGAATAATTATCTGCACTCAGTGACTGGTGAACCTGGGAATTCTCTCTCACATAAGGCTGTGGAAGACAAGGCATTAAAGACTATAAAGGATGTCGAGACACCGAAGGGGTGGTGGAGAGAGCAGGAGTATGGTGTAGAAATAAATGTTCAGTCATCATTATATTGAACTGGACAGCAAATTCGACAGATCAAAGGGACTACCGCAGTTCCTATTTTATAGCTTCACAAGGTTAATCACATTAAGGGATGTGAACAGTGAGTGGGGCAAGTGCATTGAGGAGATGTTCAGACATTAACTCGAATGGGGCAGGCTCAATGTGCTGTATGGCCTATTACATTCCCGATGTTTCTGTACGGTCTGTGGGAAAACTCTGTAAATGTTGTCACAAGTTCGCAGATGTTAAGAAGGGGGTCTCTGCCGGCTCAACATGACTGTGTTTCCAGTTCCCTTTTCCATACTGAGGCTGGGTGTTGTGTCCGGTTTTATCCTTGAAGACCTCGGAGCAGTTTGATACAATAGAGTGTCTTTCTTGGCCTTTTCAGAGACCATTCAAGTGTTTATCACATGTCTGTGTGTTTGGTGTCACATTTAGGCCAGACCAGGAAAGCACAGGAGATTCACTTCCTGAAAGTACATTGGAAAAGAAAATTGTTGTTTACAATCGACATTGACTTCAAGGTCACTTCAAGGTCTCGATATTTTATTAATTGCTTTTAACTTCCACCAGCTGCCAGAGCATTAGCCTGGTCTTGATTATTAATCCAGTGACTTTTCCAAAACAGCATCATCTCCACATGGGGACCTATTTGAAGCCACACTGAGCAAGTTATGTCTGTGCTGCTTGACAGCTCTGTCAAAATGAACTCCAAATTTGACTATCGTGATGAGACTGAGGGGGTTGGAATTGGTCAGATTGTAATTATTCCCCGTTTAGGAACTGGACATAGCTGAGTCATTTTCCATATTGCCAGGGAGATGTCAGAGTTCGAGCTGGAAGGAAACAGCTTCCCAAGGGACAGGGATAGTGAGAGTTGGAGCTGCCTTTTTTTAGAGACATGAAATGGCCAAAATTTAAAAGTCTACTTCAGTTGTCTGTTTTTGAAAAGCCACAAAATAGCCAGACATTAAAATAGATTTCGCATTCGCGAAAAAAGTGACTTTGAGAAGGAAATAATTCCAAGGCCAAAGAATGGATAATCTGATTCGCAAGATTCTGAAACATGCTAACATAGTGATAAAGAAGGTTCTTGTTGCGAAAAATTGATGATTTGTAACAGAACACAGATGAAATAATGAAATTGTAGCACAAAAGCTCTGAAGAATCACTACAAAAGGTAACTTATTCTGATCTCAGTAAGGATTCTTTTCATCCTCAAAAACAGCAACTCAAGTTATCTTTCAGAAGCCAGCTTGGCCTTTGAAACTGTTTACAATCGTAAAAAGTTCTAGTTAAATATTTGGTGAATAATCATGGACACAGATTTCAACGTAATTATAAAACCTTAAACAGATGCCTGGCATGTCTTGTCTAATTCGCTAAGAAAAAGATTAACAGTAAAAATAATAATAATATTACGAATTTTGTATCAGAATCAACTTTTTAATGTAAAATGTGAGAAGTGGTAGCCTGCCCAATGGAGAATAGAATTTATGCAATCCTTCAAAATAAACAATGAGTCACTGGAGCGTTTGCCTCTTCTATTAATTAAGGACTCGGTTCATTGTGTTATCCCAGTATTGGCGGGAGCATCAATGACTGGACTAACAGGGATCAGTAGCTCGAGAGACAGGGGGAGGAGAGATCAGAATCTGAGGACATTAGACTGGAATGTTCCATTAATGGATCAGAATCTGAGAACCTTAGACTGGAATATTACAACAGACAGGAGTTTGTGGTTTTTTCTACCTTTCTCAGCCTTGGATGTCATTAGCATCACGGATCGAAGATATCCTTTGGATTATTCAAGGTGGTTACTATCCCATCCTCGCTATAGTTGGTGTTCCTGGAACAGAATTATTGTGATCAACCCTGAGAGTGTTGTTGTGATAGTATTTGGGGTATTGTGCACAGATTTTCTCTCCTTTATAAGGAACAATCCTCTTGGCAGAAAGAGTATAAAGGAGTTTCGCCTGACTAATTGTTGGAATGATTGTACCATCGGGAGTGCATGAGGATTAATCTGTGGCGCTTTGAAGAATAAGAGGTGATTGCATTGAACTCAAGGTGATGGACAGTCACTCATTATATTCCAAACAGAACTAAAACGGTGATAAATTCCATGTTTTTTTTTAACTTGGATTACATGATTCTCGATGGCTTAAAAGACTCTGAGAACGTTCCTCTCACTCCACACCACTCCCCGTTTCGATTGAGAGAGAGAGAGAGCCAGTCTTTAACTGAACTCTTCCAACATTAATACAGTGCATTTGGTGTGTGATCATACATATAACTTCACGTTATCCACCATCGCGACAGGAGCCACAATACCTTCATTCTATAACAATTTAACAATCCCCACCAGCTTCTGACCCCCAAGGAGAACATGGATCTGTCTTCTTGGAGATGGAAGATGCCTCCTTGAGGCTTGGCACAAAACATTTGGCTTCCTCCCTCACTGTCCGCAAAATACGTTAAAGTATCATTTGTTCCACAGGCAATGGAGCCACGAGGAACATTGTGAGCAGTCTATGAGTGCAGTCTCATCTCCATTCGTTTTCCAGGTTGGAGCATCAATAACACCCTCCTATTCCTGTGTAAGTGTCTCGAGAGGTGAATGGTCTCCTACTGGTTTCATAGAACAGGTTTAGGGGTCTTACTGGACTCTGCCTGTTCCTGTTTAACAGCTCAATGTACTGATCAGACGCCTCCTCTTCTGTGGAACACGCAGGAGGATTATATGGGCTGTCCCTCTTCTTGTTCAGTCATTTCGATGGGCTGAATAGTTTCTACATATCCGGGTGTAACCAGCTTGAGGTGCTGAATGAGCTCCTCTTTTAACTGTGGAAATGTGCAGTGCCTGGCCGTTCTGTTAAATGAATGTTACCGACACTTTAACAGCACAAATGTGAATGTTGTTTTGGTCTTGCTGAATATGGACACAGACCCGTTCAGGAGCTGAGTGCGGACAAAATATTCCGAATATTGTGTGATCTTCAGTGATCACTCCGCTTCTGATCTTGAGATAAATGGGGGGCGTCGGAATGGGGGCACATAGACGTTGACGAAGGAACTGAAGATGTTTGTGCTGAGGAAGGTAATCTGAGGATCTCGTGAAGCGATGTCCCGGGATTGAGAGGATTGTCGGCCACCGACCACAAACATCTTCCTTTGTGCTCTGACAGACCCCAACCAGTGAGGAGGTTAGACCTGATTCTCATTAAGCTCAAATAAGTAGGTGGTCCCGATAACACCCGCAGTCATCTACTGCCTTGATATTAAGGCCATTCACTCTTTCCTGAGCCCCTGTGTTCACCTCTTGTTCATATCAATAGGTGACAGTGTACGTGTAGAGAGTGTTTTCCTCTCACAGAGGGTAATCAATGTCAGGAATTATCTGAACTAGAGAGTTAGGGGAGCTACATCACTGAAAGTATTTAAAGAGGTGGTACATGAATCTTTGACCTGTCAGAGAGCTGAGGAGTGTGAAAAACTGGGCATTAAGGAGGAGTTAATGCTAACAGTAGATCAGCCATGATCGTATACAATGGCTTGACCGTCCGAATGACCTATTCCTGTTCCTTATGTTTTCATTTTCTGTAATTTCAAAGTAAATGGCTGTAATTTTCCTGGATGTACTGTTATTGTATGCTGTAATCAGAGAGAACAAAGCATTTTTGCATCATCTCTGAGTCGGGTATGGAGCTTTATTCATAACGAATCCTGGTCTAGACCAAGACCAACAAATGAAGCACAAATTGCAGAGAGGGGACACTCTGTAAACAGACCAGTGGCATCTTTCAAAACCAGCCTGGATTTCCAAATAACATTTTCCAATCCATACCAATCTGAGTGTGACAGTTGTGAGTGATTTAATGAAATCATGTGTTTCTGTGGACCAGGTATTTGGAGCAAGTGGCCCCCATCTGCACCTTGCAGGAGCTGTATGAGGCTGAATGCACCATAGTAACACGGGACTGTGGAGCAAGAGTGGGTCATCAGACACTTTGTCACTGCTCTTCCATGAACTATCATCTGATTAAGGTCTCAGCAGCACTTTTCTGTCAGTACCATTTCCCTACATTCATTTTTCTTTCAAATGTCTTACATAGACAACTTTGAACAAATGGAAATATCCAAGCATCACAATCGTCTGAGGAAGGGAATTCACACCTTAACAACCCTTTGAGAATCTCTTGTTTGTGTTCTGACCAATGTTGGAGGGTCACTCATGTCTTTTCCCACTCCTCTATTGGTGAAAGCAAATTTTAAATGTAACCAGTTGAGTGCTGTGCCCAATGATATAGGTATCCGACTGGGTAATTTTCTGGAAAAATCTGAGACACAGAAAGTTGAACTGTGAACAAATGGTAAAATCATAGAGTGTCCCAAATATGTTTCTGACTTTGAACTTATTCTGCTCACACAAATGTCTGGGAATGCGGATTTCTTCCCGGAACAGTTGGATTTGGCTGAATTCCCTTTGTTTCGAGCTGTGCAGAGATTCCTATGAATCCTCATCAGGAATCCTCCACGAATGGTAAAGATGACTCAGGAGTTTTCTGCTCTTACACCTTGTTTTCAGGCAGAACAAAGTAAGGTAGAGACACCAATTGGCTGCTGCTTCTGAAGCAAGTAATATTTTTCTCCGTCTCTGTGTGGAAAAATACAAGAATGTCAACTGAACACCAAACTGGACCATGTGCACTCTCCATGTACATTCTCTGGAATGGATGATAATAGACTGTATGCAGCATCATTGCTGTTGTTGTGTACAGTGCATTTCATTAGCAAAATAAAATAATGTGCCCGTTTTATGATTTGATGAGATCCTTATATGCATCAGCGTAATTTTTAAAAATGGGTTGATATCTTCATAAGATTTGTGTTAATACCAATGTATCTCATTCAAAAAATTATTATCTAGCTTTAGACTTCTTAACAAGAGAAAATATGTATCCAGCTGAAAGACTTCTCTGAAAATCGTGGTTCAGTAAGATTTCTCATCTAAGATCTAAACAGATAATCCCCGATAACAAAAGGCCTTCATTTCAGGAATGAGTAAAGGGAAGCATCTTTGAACATCTTTGAAAGGAATTGTCTCCTTTTTTTTAGTTTAGAGGATCAGAACTGCACCCAGTGTATCTGATGTGGTCTCAGCAATCCTTGCACAGATACAGTGAAATATTCCTAATTAAACCCAATACCTGTTGCCACAAACATTATCATTCCACTTACTTTCCGAATCACTTGCTGCATCTGCAGACAGACTTCATATGATTCATGTACCAAGAATATGAAAAACATCTGCATCACAGAGTTCTGCAATCTCTCTCCATTTAAATTGTTCCCGACTGCAATAGACAACTCACATTATATTATTACTGCTGAGGGTATGCTCACTAACCTTCCCTGTCTTCATCATAATGCAGATTCGCTACCTCCATTTGAAGATCAATTGAATGATCATTTTGGTGTCCGAGGTAGTTCAGCTTTGATCCATTCTGTCCCTTCATCCAGATATTTTACATAGATTATTGATCAGTGATGACCCTACAGTGATCTCTGAGTCAAAACTAGTTACAGTTTTGTTTAAAAAAGTCATATATCACTACTGTCTATTTCCTGTTAGCGACAGCTTCCCTGTTCCTGTGCAGCAGTTCAGGCGGGTTGAATGGCCTCATCCTGGGCTGTGTAATGTACTCAACGAGCTGAATTACTTCATCATATATTTCTGTGTAATTCTTTGGAGGGGCAGAATGGTCTCCTCCCGTGTCATTGTAACGATCCAGTCAGGCTGAATGGGATAGTCCTCTACCCTGTAATCGCACTCAGTGGTGGATTGAGGGAACAACACATGGGGTAGGGACAGCAGTATATCTCTGTAACGGCCGGGAGCGTGGATTGAGGGAACAACACATTGGATAGGGGCAGCAGTTGGCCATTTAGCGGCACCATTCAGAATGCTCATGGCTGATCCGAGTGTGTCTGACCATCCGTCTCCTGTCTGTTCCCAATAAACATTGACTCTCCTGTCCGGCAAAGATCAGTCAAACTCAAACTAAAATACCTAAATTAACCGAGTCTCCACTGCTCCCTGAGGATGAGGACACCACAGATAGCACAACATTAAAGGGAAAGGGACATCCTTCTTTCATTGTGGGACACATTTTTTAAAAACTGTGTTAACCTCATATCAAATCACTGCCCCTTTTCGAATATAGTGGTACAATAACTAGGAATAGACATTAACCATTCTGCCCTCCAATCTTTTCCCACATTACCACTGACTGTTTCCAATCAAATATGTTGCTGCTGCTGTCTCAGGAAGAGAATACCTGATAGCATAACACCACACAAACATTAAAAAAGGATCAGAATTAGACCATTTGGCCTATCGAGTCTGATATAATTTAAAGCCATTTCTATAATGTTCCTCAACATCATTCTCTTACCTTCTCCCAGAATCCTTGATCTCCTTATAAATCAGAAACTTATTTATTTGTGTCCTAATGGCACTGACGTCTGTGTCTTAATGTGTACTTAAGTGTGTGTTTGTCCATGTACTTGTTACTTTTGTATTTGTGTGACTATATCTGTCTGTCTTTGTATCAGCCTGTGTGTTTCTATCTGTGTTTGTGTCTATTTGTGTGTGACTGTTTATGTCTTTGTGTGCTTCTCCGTGTGTGCATGCTTATCTCCTTGTATGCATTGTGTATGTTAGTATATTGGGGTGTTTACCAATACGTCTGTGTATTTCAATGCCTGCATCTCTGTGCAATGGGGTATCTGTTCATCTGCGAGTGAGAGAGATGAGGTTGGAACTGACAGTAGGTTTGAATTGAGAATTGCTCTTTCCTAAACACTGCTCCTTATTCGGTTGGTGGGACGTGGATGTTTCCGAATCTCCACACAAGGCCTCCTGGTCCTCTCCGGCTCACTCCAGGATCCTCCCCACATATCAGGGTAGGGGTATGAGGGAACTGATATCTGGCACTCCACCACCCGGCTTGGCCCGTTCTGTCCTATTCCAGGCTGTTTCTCCTGGAAACGGAAGGAAGGAGTGTGGGTGGAAGTGGATGGTCCTGCTATTAGTGCTGGACTTGGTGAGGTGTGATGGTGAGGTGGCCAGAGGGAGTCTGTCCATAGTGTTGTATCCATGTCGTGCTATTAGTGTGTGGGACTATTGCATCAGGGACAGAAAATGTGAGGGATGGAAGGTGCTAAATTCAACAGTGAGAGTGGTCGTGCTTGAACCTTATTGGAGTTAGAGTGTGAGCCTTGGTCGAGGGTAGGTGCTATAAGAGACATACAGTGAGTGTGAGGGAGCAGTGAGAATATACGGTGACACTTATCCTGACAGAGCGGAATGGATATTGATGCTTGTCCTGTATTGCTGGACATGTCTTCAGATCATCTCAGCATCGAGATGAGCCTCCCCATATGTCTTATCCAAGTCTATCACTAATAACGACACAGGCTCTGTCCCTCAGATTCCATAGAATGGGTTTGGGTGGGTCTTACAAATAGCAAGGAGAAACAAATTTGTTGTGTTATATATCTGAACCAAAACTGTCGCGTAAATATTTTGCATCATATGCTCTGGAAATTATATTTGCAACTATACTCAAAGGGAAGCTATGACATAGTGATATTATCGCTGGGCTCTTCACCCAGAGTCCCAGGTAATGTTCTGGGGGCATGGTTTCAAATCCTGCCATGGCAGATTGTGTAATTTGAATTCAATATGTATCTGGAATCAAGGGTTTATGATGATCAGGAATCCATTCCTGATTGTTGGAAAAACTCATCTGGTTCACTCATGTCCTTTAGGGAAGGAAACGGCTGTTCTTTTCTGATGTGGCCTGCATGTCACTCCAGATCCAAGGCAACGCTGTTGACTCTTAACTGCCGTCTGGAATGGCCATTAAATGCTGGTTATCCAGCTAAGCCCCCCATCCTGTGAATGTGTAACAAATACTCGTGGGTTCTGCAGTAATAATGAATGGTGTCAAGTTGCATTGAAACTGAGTTAACTAAGTGACTGCTAATGTTGTGAAAAATAAATTCCTTAAGTGTATATCAGGTAGGTTGGAGAGTATGCTGTGAACCAAACTAGAGAGCAGGTTATTTCGGATTTCGTGTTGTGTGATATTGATTAAGGATGATCAGCCATGACCATATTGATTGGTGGTGCAGGCTCAAAAGGCAGAATGGCCTACTCCAGCACCTATTGTTTATTATCTATTGTGTGATCGAAAGGACTAATTACTAACCTTCCTCTGAAGCAGCTTTGGAGGAATAGAGACATTAATATGTTGTATTTTACACGGCGTCTGCATTCAATGTGGAATGTTTGAACATTCTGGTCAAACATCATGGAAGCCCAGAGGTTAGAGGGTCAAGTTCACTCCAGTGAATTGGGAAAATACAATATAACATTCAGTAGGAGAACAATGGTTGTTAGACCCATATCGTCTTACTGCATGGAGACAGGCCATTCGGCCCAAACTGGTCGATCCCGGAAAAAGCATCCATTCACACTAACCCCATTTCCCCGCCATTTCCCTGTATCCTTCTAATCCTTTCCTAACTCTGTATTTGTCCAAATGTATTTTAAATTTTGTGAATGTACCCACCTCAACTACAGCTGTCAGCTCATCCCATATGCATACCACCCTGTGTGTAAAAGAAATTGCCCCTCAAGTTCCCTTTTACTCTTTCCCCTCTGACCTTAAATTGATGCCCTCTAGACCGTGATCGCCCAATCCTGGGGAAAAAAAGACTGAGTGCATTGACTCTATCCATGTCTCCCATGATCTTACACACTACTATCAGATCCCCCTCAGCCTCATACATTCTAAAGTACCAACTCCTAGCTTGTTCAACCTCTCACTATAACTCAGACCATTGAGTCTTGGCAACATCCTTGTAAATTTCTTCTGCACTCTTTCCAGTTTAATAACATCCTTCCTCGAGCAAAGTGAACAAAATTGAACATGGCGCGACAAGTATGGACTCACCAACATCTTGTATAACTGCAACATAACTCCCTAATTTCGATACTCAGTGCTCTAACTGATGAAGGGCAGTGAGTCAAAAGCCTGGGACTCCACTTACAGAAAATCGTGCACCTGAATTCCAAGGTCACTCTGTTCCACTGCACTCCTTAAGGCCCTGCCAGTCACCATGAAACTCCTGCTTTCTAAAATGCAAGAACTTACACTTATCTGAATTAAACTCAATTTGCCATTTCTCTGCCCAATTCCCCACCTGATCAAGGTACTGCTGTAATTTCTGAGATTTCTGATAACCTTCCTCACTGTCCACGATACCACCTATTTTAGTGTCACCTTCAAACTTACAAATCATACCTGTACATTCTCATCTAAATCATAGATATGTGTAATATATGAATATATAGTCCCAGCACCTATCCCTAAGGCATTCCACTCATCACAGGCCTCCGGTCCAACCAGCATCCTTCCACGATTACCCTCTTCTTCCCATCATCAAGCTAATTTTGGACCTAATTTGCCAACTCCCCCTCAATTCCATGTGATCTAACATTCCAGAGCAGCGTACCATGTGGAACCTTATTGAAGGCCTTACTGAAATCTATATATACAGCCATGCCCTTGCCAAAGTTACTGGTCACTTCATCAATGCAGTCTAACAAACTTGTGAGCCATAATCCTCCATTCACAAGGCCCTGTCTTTCCAAATGCATGTATATCTTCTCTCTCAGAATCTTGTCAAATAACTTACCTGCTACAGATTTTAGGTTTACTGGTCTATAGTTCCCCGGTTTTTATTTGTAGCCCTTTTTGAATAACAGCACAGCATTCACTACCCTCCAGTCCTCCAGGACCTTACCATTGACGACCGATGATGCAAGAGTACCAACCAGGGCCCCCGCTATTTCGATCCTGTCCTCCTGCAGTGTTCCTGAATATATATGGTCAGGACCAGGAGATTGATAGAAATACTACAAAGTCTGAAAAATATGTCTATTTATTTCAGGTAAAACACCCAAGAGTGAGAAAGTGAGTTAACAATGATTAGCATAATAAATTAAAGATCACACGAATCACAGGAAGTAACTTCAGAAGAATTCCAGACATTGTGGAATCCTGAGAATTCTCAGAAAATTACGATCCAGAAAAGCAGGGCCATGAAACGGGTAAGGAAATCAAAAAGGGAACATGCATACAAACAAACAGGAACACAAGGACTGCATAAATCTATGATCTATATTTCAAAGGAAAGAGAAAAGCATAGTCAAATGTGGAAATCTGCAATCAGGAGAGACGAGTTTATTATGGATAACAGAGAAATGGCCAAGCAAATAACCAGTTACCTCACATCTGTCTTCATGGAGGAAGATCCAGAAAATCACCCAGAAATACGAAGTGATCGTACAGGACTTGTGGATCGAAAGACAGAAAGTCAATTTATATCAGTAACAAGGCTCTACTTGAACATGCAGCTGGACTGAGCTTTGCTAACCTTGACAAACTAGATGTACTTCATACCAAAATCTTCAGAAATAAACCACTAATTGAAGTATTAGTTGCACTGTCGATGACTGTGCACCATTACCCAGTGCATTCTGCATAGTCTGGAAGCCGTTGTAGATAAATGGACATGAGTAAACGTGATCCAAGCACTATAGATGCACGGTAGTGATCCAAGCATCTACAAAGGGAAGAAGAGATAGTGTGGAGAACTGCAGACTAATTAACTTGACATTTGTGGGGAAACTGTTGGAATCTATTATGTAGGATGTGATATTCGTTATTGAGAAATTAACAGCAACATTGGAGAGAATCAGTATGTATTTCTGAAAGGGAAATCATACTTGACAAGCTTTGGAATTGTTTGAAGTTGATTCTTACAGCACAGATAATGGGGAACCAGTAGAAATGGCATACTTCAGATTATCAGAAGGTTTTCTATAAGAACTCACACAATGAGTTTGTAAATGCAATGAATGTGAAGGGTATTTGGAGGAATATATGCAAGTGGTAAGTTAAAGTTTGGATTGCATTGCTTTACGGGAGTCAGTATATAGATGTAAAGACATGTTGAAGACATGTTAACAGCGTGTTGGTGAGACTGTACCTGGAATATTGAGGACAGTTTTGGTCACCAAATCTGAGAAAGAATATACTGACCACAGAGGAAGTACAATGGACATTCTCCAGATTAATCCCTCAGTTGGTGAGATTGCGCGATGAGGAAACTCGGCCTGTGTTCTCTAGAGTTTCAAAGAATTACAGATGGGTCACTGTGAAATGCATAAAATTCACAAAACATGTGACAAGTTGGAAATTAACAGGATGTTTCTCCGGCTGCCTAATACACAATCAAGGGAAATAATGGCAGGATAAAGGACAGACCATTTAAGACTGCAATAAGGAGGAAATTCTGCATGCGTTGGGGACTAACTAACACAGGGGCATGGAAACCTGCTGGCAGGGCAAGATTAGGGATTCCCAATTATTCTACAAGTGTATCCAGCGGAACAGAATAACCAAGAAACAGGTAGGTCTCATTAGTGACTTGCCAAATTGCATCAAAATAAAGTTTAGTGGTGGGAGACACAAGGTGGTGGTTGACTCCTTTTGTGACTGGAGGTCAGTATCCAATGGTATACGACAGGGATCAGTGCTGTATCCCTTATTATTTGTGATTCGGAGATGCTGGTGTTGCACTGGGTGGACAATGCTAAAAATCGCATAACAACAGATTATAGTCCAATAGGTTTATTCGGCGGCACTAGCTTTCTAAATGCTGCTTCTTCATCAAAGCGCACAATCACCTGATGAAGAAGTAGCGCTTTGAAAGCTAGTGCCTCCGAAAAAACCTGTTGGACTCTATTCTGATGTTGTGTGACTTTCAACTTTAATATTTGTGGTACTCATAAATGATGTCGCTGTGAATATGGACGAGAGGTGGGGAGTGTGATAAGTAAGTTTGTGTTTGATACACAGATTGGCCATTGGCTGGCAGTGAGGAGGAAGGTCTTAAGTAACGGGAAGATACAGATGAAATGGTTAGATGGACAGATCAATGGCAGATGGAATGTAACCCTGATAAATATGAGGTGATACACTTTGGAAGAAGGAGAGGACTCAATGAATGGCAGCACACTGGGAAGGTCAGAGGGTGCTTCTCCACACATCCCTGAATGTGATGGACAGGTTCATACACAATTTGGGAAAGCACAGAGGACTGTAAACATAACCTTGATTCATTGAGGCACGGATTATAAGAGCTATGCGGAACTTTGGTGACGCCAAGATGGAATACTGTGTGTAGTTCTGAGAACCATATTACAGGAAGGATGTGACTGCACGGGAGGGTTTGAAGAGGAGATTCACCAGGATGTTCCCTACGATTGAGCATATCAGCTATAGAGAGAGGCTGGATAAACTTGAGTTGTTCAGTTTGGAGGAAAGGAGGCTGAGGGGGACGTATTCAAAAGCATAGGATTACGAGGAGCATGGAGAGGGTGGATGGACAGCAGCTGTTCCTTTTAGTCAAATGGGCACACTTTTAAAGTGAAGAGTTTGCGGTTTAGTGAGGATTTGAGGATTGCTTTTCAGCCAATGTGTATTGGGGTCTGAAGTGCACTTCTTGAGAGGGGAGATGTCATGACAAACTCAAAAGCATTCGAAAATACACGGTTGTGCACTTGAAGTGCCTTAAGATACACGGCTAGGCGTATTGTGTCGGAAAGTGGGCCTTATGTAGACCATGCTGTATTTCTGATAGTACAGAGTCTTTGCTTCTGTGATTGTATGGCTGTAGAAGGCCAATCAGTGAGTACCTTAAAATAGGAATTGATAGGTTTCTGAAGAATGTCTTAACAAAGTCTATAAGACAGAGCTTACGATATTTTCTGAAAATATGTTAATGGCAAAATTAAGAGAAAGAAATGTGCAGCTTTCTTACCGTTTGATGTCAGATAATTGATGACCGGGTAATGGTAGAACTATGGAACAAAAGTTTCAGTCATGCCTTCACAGAGGAAAACAAAATAAAAAAGAAAACTTCCTAGCAATACTAGGGATCTTTAGTCTGGTGAGAAAATGGGAATAGAATGAAATTAGCAACTAAACAGTTTAGAGAAAGTATCGGAATGAAATTAATGGACGTAGACAAAGTCAACAGAGATTTATGAAATGGGAATCATATTTGAGAAAGTGGCTTTTAGCAACATTATGGAGAAGGTATCAATGTAATACGAGTGGAATCTCAGAAAGATTTTTGATAAAGCCCCAAGCCTATTGTGCAAATTCGAATCCTGTGGGACTGGGTCTAACGTATGGTCATGGTTTTATAATGGGAGAGCTGGCAGGAATAAAACAACATTTTTTTTTAAATGGAAGGCTAGGAGGATATAGCAAGGTTCGTGTCTTGGGCCCCAGCTATTCCCAATACAAATCATATATTTGGTTGACGGGCTCAAATGCAATATTCCCAAGTTTGCTGACAGCACTAAACATTGTCAGCCTGTGAGTTGGCGAGAAAGATGTACAAATGCTCCAAAGTGACTGAGACAAGTGAAATTACTTG
Organism: Chiloscyllium punctatum; assembly: GCF_047496795.1. Taxonomy (NCBI): domain Eukaryota; kingdom Metazoa; phylum Chordata; class Chondrichthyes; order Orectolobiformes; family Hemiscylliidae; genus Chiloscyllium; species Chiloscyllium punctatum. Next base: position 546,888 of record NW_027309858.1, read on the forward strand.
GATAATATGTGGCAGATGGAGAGCAATTGGGAGAGATGTGATGTTGTGTACTTTGATGGGAACAATAGAATGGCAGCCTCTCATTTGAAAAGGGAGTGGTTGAAAAATGTTGTTCTACAAAGGAATTTAAGCTGCATTTTCGTTTATTTCTGCACAGCCCTCTGAGTACATGCAGGACAGTGAGTCTGAAGCTCGAAGTCAATACTGGGAATGGCATTGATACGTTGACCAGTGTATATAGACCCAGCAAGTGGGGAGCTGTAACATTGAAAGATGACATTGTACCAGTCACTAAAGCAATATTGCAGGAGCAGAAAGCAGGTGGACAGATCAATGATGTATTTCACCTTCATTACAGGGGTAGTGAGTGCAGGAGTAAGAGTATCCTACTGCAGCTGTACAGGACCTTGGTGAGACCCCATCTCTAACATTGTACAGTATTGTGTGCAGTTTTGGGCACCTTACCCAATAAAGGACAAAGCTGACATTGAGGGAGAACAGGGAAGAATGACCAGACTGATCTCTGGAATGACAGACTTGTTGTGGGAGCAGAGTTTTGGGCGACTGGACCTGTATTCCATGGGATTTAGGAAAATGAGTGGTGATCACAGTGAAATATATAAAACTCTGACAGGGCACGACAGATTGGAAGCTGGCTTGGATGCCTCAGACAAGGGGCCACAGCATTCAGTACAGACAGGCCACTTTGCATTGAGATGAGAATAAATGTCTTCACTCTGAGACTGGTGAACTAGAGTGTTCTCTCCCAGCTCAGCCTGTGGAAACCTAGGCACTGAATATAAATAAGGATTTCTGGAAATTAAAAGGATAGCGGAGTATCGTGTGAAGATAGAAGATCAGCTATCAATCCAGGTTGTTCTCCAATAACTCAGTAGCTGTGTTCCTGTGCAACACCGTGTTGTGCAAAATCGTGCAATATTAATCATGGGGTCTATGGGAAAAAGAGGGTAAGGGGCGAACCCCCAAAATTATTATTAAAGCCAAAAATTTAATTTAGTCTAACACACATACTAGCAAAGTCTAAATAAAACTTTAAGTCACATATTGTAATAAAACAGTGCTGTAAATGTAACACTTTCAACATACAGGTCACTGACTACAGCAGTGTACCTTTCACCACACTCTTCACCAGAAAGCGCGTGAGGCTGACTGACCACGTCATGTCGATGGGGAGATTCCAGTTCTCCTCAAGAATCTCCCCACAGTTTGAAATAAAGTTCTTTCCATGTGGATAATACAATTCCCCGTTTCAGGCTCAGTTTCAAGGCTTCCAGAGCGGATTACATTCCTGTTTTAGCTGAACACATTGATTGTACATTTTGCAGACAGAGGATCCTGAGGCTGGGTTTTGCTGTTCAGTTGGTTCCCGGCAAGGAATTGTGTCACAATGAACGGGAAATCACTTTATGGAAAAAGGTTCATGAATCACATTGCAGCCAAATTTTATTTAATCAACACGCGTTATCTGAGAACTGCCTGTATATTGAATGGAGGAGCAAAATTGATGGGCTGAAGGGACTACAGCAGTTCTAATTTTATATTTCACAATGTTTAAACATATTAAGGGATATGAATATTGTATGGGTAAAACTGCATGAAGGAGATGTTCGACCATTAACTAGCATAGAGAAAGCTCAATGTGTTGTGTGACGTACTCATTTCCCGAAGTTCCTGTACAGTTTGTGGGAAAGCTCAGTAAGTGTTGTCACAAACCGTCAGACGTTAGGAAGGAGGTCTCTGCAGGGTCAACAGGACTTTGTTTCCCGTTCCCTTTTCTGAGACCAAGGTTGTAGCCAGGTGTTCTCTCCGGGTATATCCTTTAAGAGCTCGGAGCAGTTGATACAATTGAGTCTCTTGCTTGGCCGTTTTAGAGACTATTGAAGAGTTTATCACATGGCTGTATGTCTGGAGTCACTGTTAGGACAGATCAGGAAAACATGGAGATTCACTTCCTGAACGTACATTGGGGAAGGAGATCGATGGACTCAAGATCATTGTTACTGAACCAGATTTTAGATCTTGATATGTTAATAATTGTTTTTATCTTCCACCAGCTGCCCAAACATGATCCTGCTCTGTATTAGTAATCCAATGATAATTCCACGACCGCACCATCTCCACATGGAGACCTATCTGAAACTACACAGAGCTGGTTATTTCTGTGCTACTTGACAGCTCTGTCAAATAGAACTCCCACCAATTAGACTGTCGTGATGGGACTGATGGGGTGGTAATTGGTCAGATTGTATTTATTCCCCTCTTAGGAAACTGGACATAGCTGAGTAATTTTCCACGTTGCCAGGGAGATGTCAGAGTTGGAGCTGGAATGAAACAGCTTCCCCAGTGACACGGCTTATTGTGCAGCACAAGTCTTCAGTCCCATTGCAGGAATGGTGTCAGGGCCCATTGCCTTTGTCGTATCTACTGTGTTCAGCGGTTTCTTCATGTCACGTGCAGCGGATCGAATTGGTTGAAGACTGGCATCTGTGATTCTGTGGGCATCATGATACGGTAAGTTGGAACATCCACTCAACACGTCTGGCTGAGGATAGTGCAGACACCACATACTTGACTTTTACACTGATGTACAGGACTGATCCATTATTTCGGATGAGGATATTTGTGGAGTCCTCTCCCCCAGTCAGTTGTTTAATGGTCCGTCGACATTCATGCTTGGATATGGCAGGATGACAGTGCTTAGATCTGATTTGTATCAGATAATTTCTGCCTCTGTACCAGATGTTAGTTCTGCTGTTTCGAGAGAAACCAGCCAATTGCGGTAGCTTTAATGGGTTTTCATCATATAAAGGTACACATAGTACTGACCCTGGCATGTTCACCCACACTCATCACTGAACTATAGATCGGCTTGAGGGTAATGGTGGACTGAGACATTATCCTGAGGGAAAGGTTACAGATTGTCATTGAATACAATTCTGCTTCTGCTGTTGCTGCTGTGACCTACAGCATCAGATGATAACCCAGTTTTAGCTGCAATATCTACAATTCAATCCTACTGACTGTCCCCCAGTTCACACCGAGACCCATTCACCCATTAACCCTGCACTCAGTGACCTACTCTGGTTTCTGATGCGGTAACCCTTCCATTTTCATATTCTCATTCTGCTGAATTTCTTTCCATGGTGTCACGCCTCCAATTTGTTACTTTAACTCAATCAATTTAAGGTACGAATCTGAATCTTTCCCTTTCAGTAATACCATCTTCTGTATTTGAAGTGAATGTGTTTCCTTCTGTTTTTCTCCCTGACCATAATTCAGAGCTCTGCAGTGACAGTAATGCCAGCCTTATGCAGTTTCAGAGTCAAGGAACTTGTCACCATGCGTTATCGTTCAGTTCCCAGTGTATGGCACTCCATGTTGGACAGGATGTTTGGGTATCTTTGACATTCGTCGTTGGAAATTGTTCAAAAACAGAAATTGCTGAAGAAATTGCTGAAGATGTTGCAGCATTTTATGGAGTGAATGCAGATATAAACTTTCAGGTCCAGTGAACCTTCTACAAAGCTCCCGGTTTCTCCAGCAATTTTTGGTATTTTTATTTCCAGTATCGATCGTTATTTTGTAATTGAAAATATGTTCAATGCCGCTATTCATTTCTGGAGAAACTCAGCAGGTCTGTCAGCATCTGCAGAGACAGAGAAACAGAATTAGTGTTTCAAGTCTAGTGTGACACTTCTTCAGAACTCGAAATGATTGGAAAATGTGCTTCAAATCCCTAGCCAGAGTTGGGGAATGGGTGACAGGGGAAAGAGGGTGTGGCAAAAGATAAAAGAAGATTCTGTGAAATGAGTTTAAATTAAGATGCGATGGGGAAAGGGGTTCTCTCTATTGAGTGCAAGATAAGGAAGATACAAGCACAGAAGATCATTGGGAGGCCAGGTGGGGGAATGTTGACTATATGGTATTATATAAATCTGGCCATAGATACGTTTTCATTGTCGAGATCATCACCTCCGTTAGACAAATAAATTCAGGTGCGTGACTTGTTATTGGCACTAAATAAGCGTTTCATGCTGCCTCAGTATTGGAATATGGAGAAAAACAAATAATAGTATGAAGTTTTGGTTGTGTATTGTTTTATTGTCATGTTTAATATAGTTTCAAATTTGCAGCACTTATCTTTAAATGTTTGTTCTTGAAGTTAGTATCAGATGGAGTGGAGAAGGTTGTGGGCTGACGTTATAGAAGTTTATGAAATCATGAGAGGTATGGATCGGGTGAATAGCCAAGGGCTTTTCCACAGGAGGGGAGAGTTCAACCATAGGAGGCATATGTTTAAGGTGAAAGGGGGAAGATTTAAAAGGGACGCAGTGGCAGTGTTTTTATACAGAGTGGTACGGGTATAGAATGAGCTTTCAGAGGAAGAGTGGTAGATGCCAGTACAGCTATAACATTTAAAACTCATTTGGACAAACATACGAATGGGAAACATTTAGAGGCCTATGGGCCAAATGAAAGCAGATGGGGCTAGTTTCGTTTGGAAAACCTGGCCAGCATGGACATTAAGAAAAGCCTCACGCAGTGTCAGTGAGGGTTTGTGAAAGGAAATTATATTTTGCCCTGTAAGATCATGCAAAGATTTATGGAGATGCCTGGAAATATAACAAGCGAACTTGATAAAGGGGATCTGGTAGACAAGAGGCTTTTCAGAGATTTTCCGCAGGGTATTACAAAATAAAAGATCTTACTCAAGCCGGAAGCTCGTAGGATGACGGATAATGTATTAACATGCGATGATGACTGGTTAACACATAGAAATCGGTGAGTCAGGATTAATGGATCTTTATGATAAAGGTGTATCTGCTAGATCACCACACATATCAGTCCGATGGCATCAGTTATTGCAATCTATACTGACAGCCTGAAGGAGGGAGCTGAGTGCAATATACATCCGAGTTTGTGGAAGACACTGAGAACCAAAAGGCTGGCTGTTATTTAATGGAGAGGACTTCCAGAAAAGGAGGAGTTCAAAGTGATTGGAGTCTTCCTGAGTATGAAGCATCACGTCAGCATGCTGATGCAGCAAGTAATGCGGTTGGATCATTAACTGGCTTCCAGAGATGAAAGGGTTGAGTTATTCAGAATCTCTATAATGGTGAGGTGATTATTCATTGGAGTTTAAATGAATGAAGAGGGATACTGTTGAAATATATAAGATACAGAGCGGGCTTGAGAAGGTAGATGTTGAGAAGTTGCTCCCAATCGTGGGCAGAATGTCGAACTCGAGGATAAAGATACCGAATAAGGAACATCGATTTCAATCTGAGATGCAAAGTGATGCCTTCTCTCAGAAGGTAGTGAATATCTGGAATTCCCTAACCCAGAGAAATGTGGAGAGATACAGGAGTCAGCATGAAAGTGGAGTTGAGCCCTGGAGTAGATCATCCATGTTCTTATTTTATGACAGGGCTAGCTTGAGGTGGCGAATGACCTACTTCCGTTCCTATTTATTAATTTCACATGTTACGCTATTGGAAACTAACAGGTTATTTTCCTGGAAGTCGTGTTGCACAATGTTGCATTCAAGGACAGCAGATGAATTGTTTAGGTTAACCTTAGGTGGGGTATAGGGGCTGTATACCCAGCGTATCTAAGTCTGGAACATGACCCACATCTGGAGCAGATGTTACAGAGAGGGGAAGCCTGGAAAGAGAGCTTGGGGGTGGGGGTCAGTTCCTGACCCAGCCTGAATTTTCCAAGTAGTTTTCCGAAACTACACCTCACCATCGGAGTGGCCTCGATGTGCCTCTGTGAGCAGGTCTGAAGGGTTGAACATAACATCAGAACATGGGGCTGAGGCACATGAGTGGGCCATTCAGCCCATTGACACTACTCTACCAGTAAATAAGGTTGTGGTTCATCTCATTGTGTTCCCAGCTGCACTTTGCTCCCGATGCACTATTATCCTTGATTCACCTGTTTATGGAAAATCATTTTATATTATATCGAAGCCAGCCTCGATATAATGTAAAGATTCCGACATCCCAAACTTCCGGGAAAGAGAATTCCCACTGGAATAAATTCCCACTTGGTGAATTTCTCCAAATTCCTGCTCTGACTGAGGTTCGAGGGTGTCACTGTTTCATTTTTATCCCACTCTTCCACTGCTCTGAACAAATTTAAAATGTAGCTTTAAAATGTATTGCTGGAAAAGCGCAGCAGGTCAGGCAGCATCAAAGGAGCAGGAGAATCGACGTTTTGGGCATGAGCCCTTCTTCAGCAATGAGGAGGGTGTGCCAAGCAGGCTAAGATAAAAGGTAGGGAGAAGGGACTTGGGGGAGGGGCGTTGGGAATACGATAGTTGGAAGGAGATTAAAGTGAAGGTGATAGGCCGGAGAGGGGTGGGGCGGAGACGTCGGGAAGAAGATTGCAGCTCAAGAAGGCGGTGCTGAGTCTGAGGGACTGAGAAAAGTTGGGGAGAGGGGAAATGAAGAAGCTGGAGGAATCTGCATTCACCCCTTGTGGTTGGAAAGTTCCGAGGTGGCGCTCTTCCTCCAGGTGTCGTGTTGCTCCGGTCTTGCGATGGAGGACGCCAAGGACCTGCGTGTATTTGGCGGAGTGCGAGGGGGAGTTAAAGTGTTCAGCAACGGGGCGGTTGGTTTGGTTGGTGCGGGTGTCAAAACGGTGTTCTCTGAAACATTCTGCAAGTAGGCGGCCTGTCTCCCCAATGTACAGGAGGCCACATCGGATGCAGCGGATGCAGTAAATGATGAGTGTGGAAGTGCAGGTGAATTTCTGACGGATATGGAAGGATCCCTTGGGGCCTTGGAGGGAAGTGAGGGGGGAGGTGTGGGCGCATGTTTTGCATTTCTTGCGGTTGCAGGGGAAGGTGCCAGGAGTGGAGGTTGGGTTGGTGGGCCGTGTGGATCTGACGAGGGAGTTGTGGAGGGACTGGTCGTTCTGGAACGATGATAGGGGTGGGGAAGGAAATATATCCTTGGTGGTGGGGACCGTTTGGAGGTGGCGGAAATGATGAAGGATGATACGATGTATCTGGATGCTGGTGGGGTGGTAGGTGAGGATCAGTGGGGTTCTGTCCTTCTGGCAATTGGAGGGGTGGGGTTCATGGGCGGAGGATTGGGAAGTGGAGGAGATGCGGTGGAGAGCATCGTCAACCATGTCTGAGGGGAAATAGTGGTCTTTGAAGAAGGAGGCTATCTGGGTTGTTCTGTATTGGAAATGGTCTCCCTGGGAGCAGATGCGGCGGAGACGAAGCAATTAGGAACATGCGATGGCGTTTTTACAGGGGGAAGGGTGGGAGGAGGTTTAATCTAGGTGTAATCTAGGTAGCTGTGGGAGTCGGTCCGTTTATAGTAAATGTCCGTGTTGAGTCGGTCGTCTGAGATAGAAATGGAGAGGTCTAGGAAGGGTAGGGAGGGGTCTGAGACGGTCCAGGTACATTTGAGGTCGGGGTGGAAGGTGTTAGTAAAGTAGATGAACTATTCTCCTAGTAAACTTTAAATGTAACCAGGTTGGTGATGTGGCCAATCATAAAGTTCTCAGACTGCGTCAGGTTCAGTGACAGGAACAAGTCAGGCAGATTTCTTTAGTCAGCCACAAATAACTAATAGAACTGTCGGATGTGCATGGTGGATATCTGGTTAGCACTGCTACCTCCCATCATTAAGGATCTGCTTTCCATATAACCTCAGGCGACGCTATGTGTGGAGTTTGAGCATTCTCTCTGCAGTTTTCTGTGTGGGTTTCCTCCCAATCCTCCAATTTCCTCCAACAGTCCAAAGATCCGCAGCTTAGAGTGGATTGGTTTTACTAAATTGCCCATCATTCCCAGGGATATGTAAGTTAGGTAGGTTAGTCATGGGAAATGCAGGGTTACTTGGATAGGGTAGGGGGGCAGGTCCGGTGGATGCTGTTTGGCGGGTCAGTGTGGAGTTGATGGATGGGATGTCTTACTTACACACTGTAGAGATTATGTGAAAATGACAAGAAATTTAGACTATACCCAGTGGGTATCTATCTGATCCACTCTCATCTAGGTCTTGTATGTTTCAATAAGATCATCTCTCTTTCCAAGGGTGACCTGTTAAATTCTTCATAATATAAGGTACTCATTCCTGGAATGCGTGAAGTAAAACATCACCGAACTGCTTCTAACGTAATTATATTCTTTCTCAGAGAAGGAGACAAAGAAAAAATAATCTCACACTCAGATCTTGAGTTTTTTTTTTCTCAGTGTTGTGGTTCTTTGTAACTCTCTTCCCCACAGAACATTGGAGGCAGAGATATTGAATAATTTTGAGGAACAGACAGAAGGTTCATAAATAACAACGGTGTCGAGGATTATCAGGGATTGGCAGTAATATGCGGTATGGGGGTAAATGTAGACAGTGGTACCAAATGACATTGCTCCAGAACATCCAGGAATATAATTCAAAACGAAATGGTAATGTCGATAAAATGTTAAGGGGGAAGCCCAGATGGTGGCGATCTGGAAGGTCTGTTTTAATGGGGTCTGCATCAGAGCACAGGCAAAGTGGTTCTCTAACCCACCCCATCCCTGCCAGTTACTTAACATTCAACACTAAAAAGAGCGATAGAATCTTTACTAATCCCGTTTCGTCAAGTGGAAATGACAAAACATGGGAAAGGATCGATCAAGTCACAACATGCAGTGCACCCGTCAGAAGCATCGAGCAGGCCTGAGGCTGTAGCTGCAACCCACTCTGCTCGTTCAATAGACCCAGTTACTCACCAGGCCTTGGTCACTGAGTTCACCAACTTAAGTGAAATGATTGAAGGCATGACTGAACAGAAGTCTAGCTGTGGCTAGAACCGCTCTCAGACGTGCTCCAAAAACATGAGCAGCAACTAGATAGCCTTGGAAACAGAACATACAATGTCAAGTGCCGAACTGCATTGACAGAGACTGCGATCAATTCCTCTCGGGAGAGGATCCTCCCCCTTGAAATACAGGTTCATACCTTAACTGAACAAGATGACCTCCTCGAGAACAGGGACAGGACGAAGAGTGTTCACATCGTCGATCTGCTGGGCCCGACGCCAGGTGGTCAGCTTTGATTTGGCTGCTGTGATTCCTTCACTTCGAAGCTGAAGTTCATTGGGTTATGGCACGGTGGTAAGACTCAGACCAACGCCTTTGCCCTGGTCTTGTACGGTTACATAGTTACAGGGATAAACAAAGACTGATGGAAGCTCAGTGTGGTTTCCGATGGCTTTAATTCACGAGAGCTCCAGGATTATGTTCTTTTATGACTTTTCAACATCGGTGATTCAGGAAAGAAAATCTTTTGATGATATCAAGAGAAGAGTAAGTGAACTCGGGATTCAGTATTCCTTATGCTCTGAATTGCTTTGAATGGGTCAATGATCTCGTCTGATTCTCCAGAGAAAGCGAAAACTTTGTGGATATTTTAAAGAAAGCTGGATGTTGAGATAATCATGTTTCTCCCTTAAAGAAATTTTGTTGGATTTTTCTGGTATTAACCAGTGTTGAATTATAGTCGGGGATGGGTAGAGTGCACACTTTTAACTTCTTCATTAGTATTACTACTTGTTTTCTCTTTCTTTGCTTGTGTCGGAGGTGTGGCTCAAGCTGGAGGGAGTTACAAAAGTAGTTGTGATGACAAACTGCTGACCTAAGGACAGTTGAAGCCTGGTTTTTGTTATGAATTGCCCTGAATGCCATATTGGTCGGGGGGAGAAGATAAAGTTTTGGGATATGTAAGCGCCTCCAAGGGGCGGGGTAAATTTCCATATAACGTGTCATTGGCACTTGGGATTTTGTTTCGTTCGTTGTTTTTTTTTATGTGTTTAGCTTTGGAAAGTTTTGCGAGCTTGTTAGTTGTAGTAGTAATAGTTTGTATCGTTTTAAGGGTCGCTGAGTGTTTTATCATTAATGTTCAGCGATGTGTAATTCGATGTGAAACTCTCTCGAATTCAAATGTTGCTGCAATGTGTTATGGATTATAATGTGGTTAAATAGTGTACCTGAAACATTAAGGGCAGTGATCTGCCAGTCAAGAGGAAAAATGTAATTTCTCGTCTTAAAATCAAAGAGGGTGGTTGTTGCCTATTGCAGGAGATGCACCGTGATGACAAGGAACATTTGATGTTACAGCAGGGCGGCTTTGATCGGGTTTATTTTGCGTCTTTTAATACTACGAGTAGGGGAAAAGTCAGAATGGATTGTAAGAATCTTCCATTTAAATCACTAGATTGTATTAAACACTCATGGAAGGATCATAATCCTCAAAACCTTGAACTATAGGAATTAATACAGTGTTTTGAATTGCCACCCAGTGCACCCGCTGAAAATCCTGGTGGATGCATTTCCCAAATTAAGTTATCTTGCATCGTGGCACATTGTTGTAGAGGATATTTCAACTGTCTTATGCACCCCACTGTGGACAGAATGACCAAAGGTCCCCAATACCCTCGTTATAATGTACGTAATTAGTGGATTTGTGTGCAGAATCAGAGCTGGTGGATGTCTGGAGGCAGTTCGACTTCACAAGAAGAGATTTTATTTTCTTCTTGAACCCGCATAAATAGCACACGAGGGTTGATCTCTTCCCCATCCCTGAAACAATCTTAGGTTCGCTGGCATCCTGCACAATTGGGAATATTACCCCAACATACTTGCCCCAGTAATGGGATAGAAGTCACATAAGATTATGTTGTTTGTAGATGAAGGTCTTATGTTTTTGTCAAATCCCGCAATTTCGGCAGCTCACGTGATGAAATGCATTAATTCGCTCGTCACCTTTTTGGGCTTTAAGATTAATTTTACAAAGTTGGAGGCCATGCCTATGGGAGGCCTTAGGGAAATACCAGATTTTGAGGGTAAATCCTGTTTTTCTTTTAAATGGACGGGGGTGGGTGGGGGGAGGGAGGCTTCTCTATTTCAGTATATTCATTACATCCGTTTTTGATCATTTATTTAACGTGAACTATGTCCATTTGTTTGAAAAATTAAACAAGACCTTCAAAGAAGGGAGGCACCTCCAATATCCTGGATAGGTCGGATAGCTGTTCTTAAAATGAATGTCCTTCCTCATTTACTATAACCCGTTTGAAAGCTTCTTTTGATGTTTCCCAGACAGACATTTAGGAAATTTTATGGCTGGTTAACTCTTTCATTTGGCACCATAAGCGACTCTCTATCAAGCTAACCAAATTTTAACTGCCCCACATTGTGGGGAGTAGATCTCCCAGATTAAAAGCTATGAATTCAGGTCTTTTTTATCCTATGTTAGTGCCTGGGCCACTGAGGACTCGGCGTCAATAGGATTAGATATTGAACCCTCTCAGACAAAGTGAACCCTTATTGGTCTGCTGGTCTTAGACAAAATGAGAACATTTATGGAGTATTGTCATAACCCAATAATTATCAAGACTGTTAAAGCATGAATGACAATGCTTCAGATTGAGGGCAATACCATAGATTCTTACTCCTATAATTGGTATACCGGGTTGTCATCCTGGGATAATGGATTCCAGGTTTAAACTGTGGGCAGCAAGGGGTGTGTCTTACTTGAGTGATTTAGAATTAGTAGAATCCTTACAGTGTCATTAAAAGCCCTTGGGCCCAGCAAGTCCACTTTGACCCTTTGAAGAGTAGCCCACCCAGACCCATTACCGTACCATCCTATATTTCCCCTGACTAATGACCCAACCTACTCATCACTGAACACTATGGGTGATTTATCAATAATCAATTCATCTAATCAACACATCTTTGGACTGTGGGAGGAAACCCACACAGACAGGCCTCAAATATGTTAACTCCACACAGCCAGGCACCCAATGCCGGAACCAAATTCGGAACCCTGGTGCTGTGAGGCAGCAATGCTCACTACTGAGGCACCTCGTGCTATTTGAGGGAGAAACAATGATGTCATTTGATCAAATAACTTGTATGTATGGACTGGCTAGTAGAGACCTCTTCTCTTTCTTTTCCAGATCAGAGATTTGATTTAAAAAAACATTTCTACCAGACTCTTACAGATCCGATAGAGAGAAGAGGCTGCTTATTGCTTAGAATACACTCTCCCACAGTACCCTTTATCATTAGTTGGAGAGTGTCCTCTTAGACAAGACTGTGCAGCTTTGTGATGTCTGCGAGAGAGAGTTGGGGGTTCAGAACACTTCGGAGCCATGGGAGGATATTTGTGAAAATGCTCGAAGAATTTCATCTGTAATAGGACCCTTTCCATGCAGTTGGAAATTCTTCATATGTCCTATCTGACACTAGATTATCTCCCAACATTCAAAATGGGATTATCTTCAGCATGTCCGAAATGCAGAATGACTACAGGCACTCTTACTCATTGCATGTGGTCCTGCTGCAGGCTTCATATATATTGGAGCACTGTATCAGGTGTGATAGAGTGGGTCGAGGGGACTGAATTGGAGATGGACCTGGTTTCTCTTTTCCTGGGCCTGCCCAGGGTACTTTACACAGATGCACAAGTGAAAAAATATCCTTAGTTTCTGTGCTAGGAAAAGCATTCTGTTGTGTCTGAATCACCACCCCCCCCCAAAAAAAAACCCAACACCCTCCCCCACCCCCCGCCCGGGTCTGTTGGGTCGTCGTAAGCTCTTCATGGAGAATATCCATTTGGCCATTCTCACCAGCATGGTGCACCAAAAACAGAGATTTATATAAGACCATGGCAGACCTTTTTGAATTACCGTGATACACGCTTATCTGTCACTCTCGGAAGGGCTTTTATACAGCCATGACGATATTATCTAATGAATCTTATATCCAAAGAGGAAGAATAATGAACATAAAAAGGGATATCAGCTAATGCTCTTGAAGAACGAGAGCTATCATTTTGTTACAATGAGCAGTATTATTTATTAATTATTTACTCTTAATTTTTGTTTTTCTTCTGTCCGTTTCGTGTTTTTAACTTGTTTTGTATTTACATGCACATGGGTGCAATTTTGATCAGTTAATTGAGTTGTGTTGTTATTGGTTTATTATAATATTAAAATTCTCTTTTTCAATAAAGATATTTTTAAAAGTATTAAAATGCTAGCATTGATAGAATAGAGTCCCAAAGAAGTCTCATTAGACAGTCCACTCATGGTGGTTTATCCTGAGGGTCACCACATCTCGGGTGATGGGGTGAGGTTGAGACAGCGTCCCCTTCTTGGTAACTTCTGTCAGTGTGAGGAACTGAACCTGCGCTGTTGAACTCCCTCTACATCACAAACATGCCGTCCAGGCAACTGAGTGGGAGACTGTGTAACTGTTACACACAGAAACAGTCACAGACAAAGGGCAAGAGAAACACTCATAACAAGGAAAGTGGTACAGTTCAGATAACGGATATAACATTTATGGAGTATTGTCATAACCCAATAATTATCAATACTGTTAAAGCATGAATGACAATGCGTCACATTGAGGGCAATACAGTCAAAACCATGTTTCTTACCCGTATAATTGGCATACTGGGTTGTCATCCTGGGATAATGGATTCCAGGTTTAAACTGTGGGCAGCAAGGGGTGTGTCTTACTTGAGTGATTTAGAATTAGTAGAATCCTTACAGTGTGGAAAAAAGCCCTTGGGCCCAGCAAGGGTAAAAACATTCTCTGCTCGAAATTGTATTTTATAACAAGACGTATTTAGAAGTTGTTTTTGGTTTAATATCATTATGGTGAGTCAACTGAAATAACCAGAATTACACAGTATGATTGGATATCTATAACCATAAAATGAAAGTATATTTTTGTTTGGTCTGTGTAAAGCATGCTGACTGTTGCATGAAAGTATACAGTTGATGGAATATACTGTTAGGAGAGTGCGTTCCATCGGAAATGCCCTCAAACAGGCGCTTGAAGAAAATTGGGGTAAAAGTGCCTGAGTGCCGTCTGGACAGTGACAGGAACGCAGAGGGTTGAATGACTGAAAGCTCCAGTATCTGAGAAAAGCACCAGATCAGCTGGGAACTTATTAAATGCTAGAGCACATTTGAAGGGCTGAATGGCCTCAACATGGTTTGAAATATGTGTGATTTGGAAAAGTGCATCTCTACTCCTTCCTCTTATGTGGTTACACACTGGGGCACTGCCATTTTCCTGAAAGTGGGCATTATTTGGAACACTATCTGGAACATTCCATATTCGGTGTTCTCCAGAATATTCTCTAACTGTGTTGGGGGGTATTGCAAAGGCGAGAGAGAGAGAGAGAGAGAGCAAAGCTGTTGCATGCGGCAGTGAGAGTGGTGGAGCATGAGCCTTGGTCGTGCTATAACAGATATACAGTGAGTGTGAGGGAGCAGAGAGAATACAGTGACCAATTACCCTGACAGACCGGGGAAGGTTATTGATGCTTGTCCTGTTTTGCTGGACATTTCTTCAGGCCGCAGATGCTACACTGAATTTGGTGGTGAGCACAGACCATGCTCGGTGGGTCTGGTGGTATGGCCCCCTCTGGGAAGGCAATGGCCCCTCTCTGCACTAGCCCATCCACTATGCACACCATGCACCGTCAACAAACTATCTGCCATGCTCGGGGTAAACTGTACAGGGCAGCTCCAAACTGAGAAAGCTCAGCCGTATGCCCCTTGGCCTTTTAAAGATGGCACCAGTGACAAGGAACACGGAATATCTCGGGAAACCCTGGCGACTATGAGTACCTCCAATCATGATGGGTGGGAGAATCGAGCTGGCATTCAATGAGAGCTGGGTGGGGTGGGTGGTATTTAATGAGGTGAGTTCGATAAGATAGCACCAGGAAACTAGCTCAGCTTCGCACAGACAATCCCTCTGTCACACTCAATGAAAATGACACTGAGACAAATTCCTGTTTTATACAGTTCAATGAGCCGAAGACTCTGCTGTCCTCACTCCCAATTACAAAGTTGCAGAACAAATGCTCATTCAAAACTCCCCATCGCCTGAACTCACAGCATTATTCCATTCACTCATAATTCTTCATAAGACTGACCCGTGTTGCATAATACTATCGAAATGTCTTCATATCAGCATTCTAAAACCTGTGAACATATCTTTCCATGACACTTTTTCTCAGTCTGTCCCTCTCTGTCTCTATCCTGAAACACACGTAATTACAGTCATACATTTCTACTGCATTGAAACAGGCCATTCGGCCCAGCTGGTAGATGCCGACCAAAATGTGCATCCACACTCACCCCATTTCCCTGCCCTTGCTCCTTTCCTATCCATGTATTTATCCAAATACCTTTTTAATGTTGTTATTGTACCCATCTCAAACACTTCCACTGGCAGCTCATACCAAAGGCTAAACACAGTCTATGTAAAAACGTTGACCCTCAGGTTCCTTTTTATTTTTGTCCTCTCCAAACATTAACAGATGTCCTCTAGTCCTTGGTTTCCAACCTTGCAAAAAAAAATTGAAATATTCACCCTATGCATGGTTCTCATGATTTGATAAGAGGTACACTTCTATATAATCCCCCTCAGTTTTCTACGCTGTAAAGAAATATGTTCTAACCTGTCCAACTTCTCCCTATAACGCAGACCCTTTAGCCCAGGAAACATCTTTGTAAATGTCTTGTACATTCTTTCTCGTTAATAATATCCTTTCTAGGTCAAGGAGAACAAACCTGAACACAATACTCCAACTGCAGCCTCACCAACATCCTGTACAACTGCAATATAACGTCCCAACTTCTATATTAAATGCCCTGATGTAGGCCAGTGTGCCAACAGCCTTCTTCACTGTCCTGTATATCTGCGACTCAAATTCAGACAACCATGCACCTGATTTCCAACATCCTTTTGTTCCACTACACTCCTTAAGGCCCTCTCATTCACCATTAAACTCCCACCTGAATTTGACTTTCCAAGATGAAACATGTTGCATTTATCTATATTAAACTCCATTTGCTATTTCTCAGCCCACTTCCCCAGCTGATCAAGGTAGTGCTGCAATTTCTGATAATGTTCCTCACTGTAAACAATACCTCCTATTTTAGTGCCATCTGCAAACTTACTAACCTGCATTGTGCACTCTCGTCTAAATCATTGATCTAGATAACACACAGCAATGGAGACAGTACCGACCCCTGAGGCACTCCACTTGTCACAGGCCTCCAATCCGACAAGCATACCTCCACCATAGCCATTTGCTTTATAATGTCAAACCAACTGCGTCACCAAATTGCCAGCTTACCTGAGAGTCTGTGCAATCTAACCTTCTGGAGCGGCCTTTCATGTGGAATCTTACGAAAGGCCTTACTGAAATCCATATAGATTATGTTGACCGCCCTGCCCTCGACAATTTTCCTGGTCACTTCCTCAAAAAACCCTAATAAAATTTGTAAGGCATGATCTTCCACGCACAAAGCTATGCTGACTGCTCCAAGTCAAATTCTGTCTTTCCAAATGCATGCATATCTTGTACCTCAGAACCTTCTCAAGTAGTTTACTGCAAACAGATGTGAAGCTTACTGGTCTGTATTTCCCAGGCAATTATTTGCAGCCCTTCTTGAAGAAGGGCACTATATTTGTTACCGCCCAGTCTTCCAGGACCTTGGCCCCTGTCTTCTCTCACCTCTTGCAGTGCTCTTGGATATATCTGTTCAGGACCGAGAGATTTATCTGACTTTGTGCATTCTAATATGTCCAGCAGCACCTCTACTGTGATTTCGACAGTACCAAGATATGACAATTAACCTCCCAAAGGTCACAGGACTTCATGTCTTTCTTCATGGTAAACACAGAGGGGAAATTGAGGACCTCAACCATCTCTTGTAGTTTTACACATGCGTGCCTATTTTGGTTTTTAAGGCGTCCTATTCTGTCTCTAGTTGTTCTTTTTCTTTACTATAGTGAATTTGGGTTCACTCTAATCGTCTCAGCCAAGGCTATCTCATACTCCCTTTTCGCCTTCCTGATTTCCTTCTTCAGTAAACTCCTGTATCCCCTGTGTACCTCCAGGGATGCCCTTGATCTCAGCTGCCTGTACCTGAACCACGCCTCCTTTTTGCTGGCTAGAGCCTGAATATCTCTTGTCATCCAGGGTTTTCTCTTCAAGCCTCACTTTCTCTTCACCCTCACAGGAATATATAAACCTTGAACTCGAGCTATCTCACTTTTACAGCCCTCCCTCGTGCCCGGCATCCTTTTACCTGAAAACAAACTACTCCAATTAACACTGCAATCCTCTGTCTAATTCCAACAAAATATGCCTTGCCCCAATTTAGAACTTGAATCTGTGGACCAATTTTGTCCCTCCCATAACTATTTTAAAATTAATACAACGCCAGTCACTTTTCCCAAAATACTCCCCCACTTTACCACCGTCACCTATTTCCCAACAGTAGGTCGAGTGTGTCCCTTCCCTTGTCGGACCCTTTATATACTGTTTGGGAAACTTTCTTGAACAAACTTAAGAAATTACGTTCCATCGAAGTTCTTAACTATCTGGATGTCCCAGTCTATGTTAGGAAAATTTAAATCACCTATTATGACAATCCTAATACTCCTGCTACTCTCACCAGTTTCCCTGCATATTTGTTCCTCTAATTCCCATTGATGATTTGGAGGCAACTAACCCCCTCTTCCTTCCTTGTACCATTCACAGAACCTCATCGGATAATATCTCAGTTATTTCATCTTTAAATACTTGTGGGATACTCGCCTTAATCAGAACTATTGGTGTTTCAACTGTTTTCATTTACATCTCTCCCTTGCAATGATTTTCACATCAAAACTTGTCAAGGTACAGTGGCGATCTGGCGCTGTAACTGGATGGGAGCTGCACATCCTGTCACTTCCAGCAAGTTTCCCCACACTGGGCAGTGATCTAACACAGTGTTACCGAAAACTAGAACAACCTGTGTTTATATTTGAATAAACCAGTGGGGTCTGCACATCTCCCCACGCTGGACATTTATCCCAGGAATATAGATCAAGTATTGGTGTGGGCTGCACAGAGTTCCATTCTGGATATTGTTGGGTTGCATTCAGCAGTACCCTAGCCATATCTACACAGTGCTCCATCCCTAATGTATTATGGATGGGCTGTTTATGTGAGTTTGATTGCGAATGTGAGAGAACTAAACATCTGACTATACCTTTATTTTATGTTTTCATTCTTGTTATTGGACCCTTCAAATCCTGACTCATCCTTAGACCCGACCATCTGGATGAGTGATGGTGACTATTGTTAAAGCATCTGGGTCTGCAACATGACCAACAAATAGAGCAGAGGCTGCAGAGAGTACAGTCTCCGTAAAATGGAATGAGGAAATCACAGTCTGATCAGCCGTGGTCTTAGTGAATGGTGGGGCAGGATTAAATGGACCACTAATGCAACTTGTTCATGTATTTATGTTTGTTCCAAGCAAACTCCTCTTCTCTCCAAATGTCCCATACTGGTGGGAAGTGAGGCACCTCCTTCTGTTCCTGTGTAACAGGATCCTGGGGCCTCACTAGCCTACAGATTTCCCTGTGGCCCAGTTTCGAACAGTTGAGTGACGGCCTCCTGTTCCTTTTCCTGTTCCCCTGTCCCAATCTCAAGCAGTTGAGTGACTCCCTCCTGTTCCCATGTCCCAGTCTCGAGCAGTTGAGTGACTCCCTCCTGTTCCTGTGTCCCAGCCTCGAGCAGTTGAATGACTGCCTCCTGTTCCTGTGTCCCAGTCTCAAGCAGTTGAATGACTGCTTCCTGATCCCAAGTCTGTGAAAATGGATGTCCTCCTCCTGTTCCTGTGTAACATGCTCCAATAGCTCTGTGCTCACCTCCTGCTCTTGTGGAATGGAACTGAGGGACTGAATAGCCTCTTCACATTCCTTACAGCTTCTGTTGACTAAAAGCAATTCTCCTGATTCTGTAAATCACCATCAAAATCTGAATGATGTATTTTTGTATTTTGCTCTCAGTAATTGAGCAAACAATCTGACTGACAGAATTCAGAAGCTGAGTAGCCTCCTCCTGTTCCTGTGTTATACACTCAAAAGGCAATAGAGTCTCAGAGATGTACAGTACAGAAAACAATCCTTCAGTCCGGTCGTCTATGCCAAACCAAATATCCTAAATAAATCTCGTTCCCCTTGCCAGCATTTGGCCCATTTCCGTCTGAACATCTCTCATGCATGTATCCATCCAAATGCCTTTTAAATGGTGTAACTGTACCTGCCTCCACCACTTCTTTTGGCTGTTCAATCCATACACGCAGCAGTCTCTGTGTGAAAATGTTGCCCCTCATGTCCCTACTTAAATCTTTCCCCTCTCACCTTAAACCTTTGTCTTCTAATTTTGGACTCGCCTATCTGGGAAAAGACATTGACTGTTTACCTTATCTTTGCCCCTCATGATTTTATAAACCCCTTTAAGGATCCCCCCCAGCCTCAACACTTGAAAATAGCCCCAGCCTATCCAAACGCTCCCTGTAACTCTAACCCTCCAACACCTGCAACATTCTTTTAAATCTCTTCTGTACCCTTTCGAGTTTGACAACATCTTTCTGACGGCAGGGAAACTGGAATTAAAGGCAATATTACAAAAGTGGCCAAACCGATGTCCTGTACAGATGCAACGCGTCGTGAAAATGTTTAGACACAAAGCACGGACCAATAAAGGGAAGATCACCAAGTGCCTTCTTCACTACACTGTTTACCTGTGACAGCACTTTCAAGGAACGGAGAACCTGAACCACAAGGTGACACAGTAGCTCAGTGACTAGCATTGCTGCTTCAGAGCGCAGCGATCTGGGTTTAACTCCATCCTTGAATGACTGCCAGTGTGGAGTTTGCACATTCTCCCCGTCTCTGAACGAGTTTCCTCCGGATGTTATGTTTTCCTCCGACAATATAAAGATATACAGATAACGGTAGATCGGCCATGCTAAATTGAGTAAAGTACCCAGGGATGTGCAGGCGAGGTGGAGTAGCCATGGGAAATGCAGGTTCAGAGGGATAGAGTAGGGGTTTGTCTAGAGGGATACTGTTTAGAGGGTCGGTGTGGCCTCGATGGGCCGAAAGGCCTGTTTCCTCACTGTAGGGATTCGATAACTTCTATGGAATTCTCCTTGATTGGCAGCTTTCGACAGGACCCTACCTATATGTCTTGCCTTGATATGTCTTGCCAAAATGCTACACCTCACATTTAACTAAAATAAACTCTATCTGCCACTCCTTGGTTCACCTAAACAAAGTCCCATTATAGTCTGAGAGATCGTTCATCACTGTCAACGACACCAACAAATTTGTTATTATCTACAACCTTACTGACCATACTTCATATACTCAAATGTAAATGATTTGTATCAGTGACAAAAAGCAGTGGACCCACTATTGATCTTTGCGGCACGCCACTGGTCACAGGTCTCCAAGTTTAATGAACAAATGTCACTGTCACGCCCTGTCTCCAATATTCAAGAAAAGTTTGGACCTAAATGGCGAGTTCTCCCTGGATCCCAGGCAGTCTAACCTTGCTAACCAGTCTACCATGTAGACCATTTTGGTTTTCTTACTGAATTCCATAAAGACAACATCCACTGTCCTGTCTTCATCAATCATCTTCATCACTTCCTCAAAAGATTACACCGAGTCAGTGAGACGTGATCTCCAATGTACAAAGCCCTCTTCAGTCCTTGTCTTTCCAAATACATATCGATCTTTTTCCTCGAAATCCCCTCCAACAATTTAATCACCATTGACGTCATGCTCACCGATCTATAGTTACCTGTTTTTTTCTTTACTTTCTTAAATAATTGCACTATGTTAGCAGCCCTCCAGTCTTTTGACACCTCACCTGTGAAAATCAATGTTACAAATATATCAGCAAAATGCATAAGCAATCTATTTCCTAGCTTCCCGCAAACATCTGGGATACAACTGATCAGGTCCCAGGGATTAGTTCACCTTTATGTGTTTTAAAATGTCTAACACCTCCTTGTAATATAGACACTTTTCAAGGTATCATTGCATATTTCTTCATTCTCTCGCTCTTGTAACCTCCTCCACATTAAATACTGAGGAGAAATACTTGTTTAGTATCCCTCAAATTTGTTGTGGTTCCATAAATAGGTAGCCTTACTGATCTTTAAGGGGCCCTATTGTCTCCCTAGTTAATCTTTTGCCATTGAAGGATTTGTAGAATTTGTTCAATGCCTCATTAACCCAATTTCTAAAGCAATCTCTTGTCCACATTTTCCTGGCCCGATTTCCCGATTGATGATACACTTGCTGCCCTTATACATCTCTCGCGATTCACTTGATCTCAGCTCTGTTTACCTGACATATGCCTCCTTCCTTACCTTGACCATAACATCAATATATCTAGCCATCCAGCACTCCCTGCACCCACCAGCCTTGCCCCTCTCACTAATAGGAACACGTTTGCTCTGGACTCTCTGAAACCAAGTTTTGATGAACTTGCATTTTCCAACCATCCCTTAACCTGTGAATAGGATATCCCAATCTGCCTTTCACAGGGCTCACCTAACACTTTCAAAATTGGCCTTGTTCAAAGTTAGAACTTTAATGTTGACATCAGGTATTTCCGATTCCATAATTAATTTAAAACTAATATTTATGCATAACAAACTTGAAAGTTAAATAAACACTTCCTGTGCCTCTATAACGTGCTCGAGAGACTGAATAGGCTCCTCCTGTCCCTCTGTATTACAGTGGAAATGCTGTCCCTCTGTAATAGACCCAAGAGGCTTAATGGCCTCCTCCAGTTCTTCTAAACACACTCGAGAGGCTGCACGGCCTCCTCCTGTCCCTGTGTAACAGATCCGAGACACAGCAACCTGTGGATTACGAGCAGCCGGTAAACTGTATCTAATGGAGACCCATTCCTTTTCAGTTACAGAATCACAAATAACACAATGTACTCCAGGTGCCCTCTCAGTGACACCTCATACAGCTTCAGCGACAAATCTCTTTGTTTTGAATGATTCTGTTGGCAAAATGTGCCAATATTCCAACTTTCCACCTCTTCAAGTAGCAACAGGTTAATATGGGCTGAATGGCCTTCTCCTATCCCTCTGTAAGGGGCCCATAGGGACAGAATTGCTTTGGCCTGTTACTGAGCAGCAGTCTCAATGTTCTGTCTCAAGGTTATGAAAGAATTTGAAAACAGGGCATTAAAACCAGGAGTAGCCTCACACTGGTCAATAAGTACCGTACTTTGTTTCAGGTATCTAGAAACTTGCCCACCTGACATTTTTTTTTCTGCAGCAGATCTGTCATTTTATAACTGCCTATTTTCATAAACAGAGTGGAACATATATCGACCGCTGCAGTGTTCTGTTAATACTCTCATATACAAGGGGAAAAAACATTAAAAATATTGAAAGATTTATGGTCCATCCCTCAGCAACCTTATCCATTCCATCCAAAACCAGTAAATGAAAAGTGATGTCTTGAATTGGTTAACTGGGCCTGTTTGTTCAGTGACTGTGATTAATGCCAATCTCCATGGAGTCTAATTATCTCAGTGGAAGCTTTCCATCTTTTAATGATAAATGGGCTCCGTTCAATGTGTCAACCCATAACATGAGCGGGAGCATCACTGACAGCACTGACAGGGATCAGCAGATCCAGAGAGAGGGGAGGAGAGATCAGAATCTGAGAACATTAGACTGGAATGTTCCAACAATGGATCAGAATCAGAGAACATTAGACTGAAATATTCCAACAATGGATCAGAATCAGAGAACATTAGACTGAAATAT
The DNA here is from genome assembly GCF_047496795.1 of Chiloscyllium punctatum. Lineage (NCBI taxonomy): Eukaryota > Metazoa > Chordata > Chondrichthyes > Orectolobiformes > Hemiscylliidae > Chiloscyllium > Chiloscyllium punctatum. The sequence continues at coordinate 569,598 of NW_027309858.1, forward strand.
TCCAACAATGGATCAGAATCTGAGAACATTAGACAGGAATATTCCAACAATATACAGGAGCTTCTCCGATTATGTTTGTTTTCTTTCTGAATTTGATTGGTGGTCATTATCATTGCGGATCTATTTCGCTCTTTTCATTATTCAATACTTTTATTATCCATTCCTGGCTATCGTTGGTGTTCCTGGTGAGTGTCACTATCCAGATTTTGTTTTCTATCAACAAGTTATGAGTGCATTATTGTTATTTCATATTGTCTACACTTCCTGCCACTGTTATTGTTCCTGTTGAATCTCACAATCCAGATATTCACTCTACAGACCACTACTAACTGCATCAATGAAGGTGTTCAATTACTGTCTCGCTCTCTGCTCTGGCAGTGTTACTCACGGGTCTCTATGTTGAACTATTCAGTTTCAGGGGAGAACCACAATGCATTGTCTCATTGCCTTTACTGTTAAGAGCATGGAGGTCACTTTCTACTCTTCTGGTTACAAACTCCACTTCCTTCCACTGTCTCCATCCCATTCCTGGCCAATATCTGCAGGTCACAACTGTGGGAGATCCTTTTGACAATGAGCTGATTCTTGACACCATACCCTGAACATTTCGAACTTGAAATACTCACCACTCCAGAATATATCTCACTGGTTTATTCCATCTGCTGTTTGAAACTTGAGCTATGAAATACAATCTTAATGAAGCCAATAATCTGCTGCTGACGCTTCCGGCTTCAAACCTGCCGAAGCAAATCTGATTCGAACTCACACCAAACTCCCATCCATCTGTCATTCATGTGCACGCCGATGTATATTGCTGTTGTGTCTGGCAATGCCTTTATTTTAACATTCTCAAACACTTTATCTCATCTGTCCATGAAACTTCCCTCGTTCTCTCTATTGATAAACAAAAAGCCTGTTGTTCGTATTTAAAATTTTTTTCTCCATGTGCGTTCCTTCTCAAACAATGAGTTTCGCATTCAAACACGCCTATCGCGCACACTCTCTCAGTCTCTGATGAACACACAGAGAGAGCAAACCTTCCAATTATCGGCAGTTATCTGTTGCGAGGATCGTTAGCATATCTTAGTAAAGTTTGCAATACTCTCTATGCTGTGCAGATAGTGCAGTTTACTGAGCAACACACGAGCATGCTCTGCACAGCTCTCCATGCTGGGCTGTCATCTTGTCCCAGTTTATGTTGTTTGTGGTGTTCTGTGAAGCAGATTGAGAACTTGATGTAACAAACCATTTCAGCTGATCTGACAATGTCTTTATTCAATGTTCTCATTCTTGTAATTTTACTCTCGAAGATCTCACTTCGCCAGTTAGTCCCACTGCCCTGACGTTTTCCATATATTTCCACAACATCTTTTCAGTTAATTAACTGTCTGTTTCTGTCTTTAATGTGAATCTCTTGTCCCTTTCTTTCTTTCCCTGGCCTTGGGTTTTGGCCTCCCTATTGAATCGAGTGCTGGCATTGTGTAGCTCAGAAATAATTAAATGGGGTGTGTCAAGCTGTTTTTCACTTCCTGGTATGTCCCATGTGATGGTCCATTGACAGGCGTGTTTCAGAAGTTATGAGAAACAACCTTGTAACTTGGTCTGTACCTGTGGCTATCGCTCTCAGGTGACCATGCGATCAGTAACAAAAGGAAGCCCACTGAGTAAAGGACCACGCATATAAATTGCCTGACAATGCTGCCACTTTTTAAATAAAAGGTTATTTTCTCCTTTTTTTAGTAAGAGGGCTTAAAGGCAAAACTTCCTACTGAAAACGGCTCAAGTAAATAACTTTTGGGGCTTTTAGGGTTTTCAAATAAATAGCAGTAACAATGGCCAGCTGGCACAGACCAGGATTTCTAGTTTTTTTATATATTGTAGCTATAACAATCACCAGGTGCTTGGGGTCCCAGAAGGGTTGTAAGTTTCAGTAAATTATCCACAGCTGCTATTCTCTCTGGAACCTCACTTGATGGTGTTTCCTCCTGGATTGGAGAACTGTATGCAAGAATGCATGTCTGAAAGTTCCTTTTTGCCAAGGGATGTGTTTATGGGATGTTGATATATTGGAACAGTTCATTAGTAGAAGGTACTGTATCCATTACTCGGTTAAGATTGCCAATAGAAAAATTATTCCAAATTCATCTTCATTTCTAATTGGATTTTCATTAGAGTGTTTACATATATTGTATTTTGCTTAATGGTGAGTGGTTTGAATAGTTTGACATCTGGAACACCCAACTCACATCTACCTTTAAAATAAGGAAAGGTTGGCATCCAACCTACCTTCTTTAAACAGTTTGAGACAGTCTGGTTCGACGATAGCAAACTGTGGACTCTTGTCCGGTTCTAAATCGATAATACCAAATTGGGTTTAGAATTTGCAAACAGGCCATTCTCCCCAACAAATCCATACCGATCCTCCGAGGAGTAACCTACCCAGACCCATTCCTCTATCCTATTATTACACATTTACCCCGACGAAGGCAACTAACCCACACATCCCTGAAAAATATGAACAATTTATCATGGCCAATGCACCTGACATGCACATCTTTGGATTATGGGAGGAAACCAAATCATCCAGAATAAGCTCATGCAGACATTGGAGAGTATGCACCAGGAGGCTATTGGGTTCAAAGGTCGCGTATGGTAGTTGATAGTCTCTTTTTTCTGGATGTTGATTTCGGTTGGTTTAAACAGTATTTTGTATCTAAAGATTCAGTCATTAAGAGTTCTCTGGGTGTTGAAAAGTGAAGTTGGCGGTTTTACAAAAGGGAATGACGGTAAAGCTTTAGGAATTGACCAACAACCTGGAGTTGGGGTTGCGATTGTCTGTGAGAAAATGAGAGATAATTACAGCTATAGATCGGCAATTACGTTTCGTGGAACCGCCATCAAACTCTTTGGAAATGATGGTCTTTGAACCTGAGAAGGAATTGAAAGAGGTTGAATTATGATGAAAAGTAGAAATAAAAGAAAAGGAAACGAAGAAGAAAGAAAGAAAAGGACAGAAGAAAAGCAGAGAGTTTCAACTTAAAGAGTTAGCAATTAGAGGGGAAAGTTGATACAGAAGGCGGAGATGAAGGTAGAATGTCGGTGGGATGAGGAGGATAGTGCGGTTGAGCAACCCTATTGTAACCAATGGCCTAAAGAGGTTCTGTTTAAATGCATCCAGGCATTCTCTAAATTTGATGAGAAGGATGGGGAAGCCTTTTGAATTTCATTTGAGAAAGTGGCTAAACAAATGCAGACACCAGTGACCATGTGGATTGATTTGATCCAAAGCTGATAGGTATTTGCATCCCTAATGGAGGAGGTATCTGGCCAGTATGGAGTGGTAAAGAAAGCCATCTGAAGTGCATATGAGCTTGGGCCAGACATTGACAGACAGCGTTACAGGAATCTAAAAGAGGGTCCCTGGTTAAACGCACATTGAGTTTGAAAAGATCAAACAAAGTAATTTTGAAAGGTGGTAAGGGTATTAAAAACAGAACAAACCTATGACACTCTTAGAAAGATTCTTATTTTGGAGAAGTTCAACAATTCACTTCCTGCAGCCGTGAAAACTCGTGTGGAAGAGCAGAGTTAAAACAGCAAGATTAGAAGCTGAAATGGCTGATGATGATTGAGTTCAGAAATCAAAGTTTGGTTTCTGTGAGAGATGGAGAAGAATGTGCGAGGACTTGTAAAGGTTTACTGGCATAGGCCAGGAGAAGCAGGTAAAGAGGTTAGAGCATTAAGAGATACAGAAGCATGTAATTCTTTTATGCTGAGACATTAGGAGCTGTGTCATTCAAAAGGACGATTGGAAAGATTAGAAGCACTCCATTATGTAACGTGTGATTGGCGTGTCCAGTGGAAACATCAACAGATTTATTCCACAATGGGGAAGGAGGCCTTGAGCTTGGAGTTGGCGTTGCAACATTTCAGATTTACATTGCCAATAACATACCTGAGACAAATCTTTATCACTGATCATAACCCCTTAAAATTTTTGGTGAAGTTTAGGGAGAAAAATACCAGTCTGTTTCGATTGAGCTTATTATTGCTGCCATTCAGTTTGAAACTATACAGGCGACAGGGCGATAAAACCTAAGTGTGGAGACTTGGATGAAGAAAGACAAAGGCATTCTGTGGCAGGAGTAAAATGACTGAAATCGAAATAGATGTGAATATTTGTATGCTCAGAGTCAATGTAATATAAATGCATTTCAGTCTACTAATAGAGGAATATTAGGAGGTCGAAAATGAATCCACCTTTGTGTATTGATGGATTATTTTATTAAAGATGGAGTTGTGAGGATACTATCACTGTAAAAAGGTTATTTCTCTTGGGTTTTATTTTGAAGAGAGGTGTTAAAGGCAGAGGTGCAGAACTGCTGTCTGAAAACAGTTTAAATAAATAACTGAGATTTTAGGTTTCATTAAAACTTTGGTAACAATGGAAGGACAGTGGCCAGCTCTCCCAGACTAGATTTCCTCATTTTACTTTTAGCTGCAGCATCCAGAAGCTGCTGGGGATCCCAGAAGGGTTGGAAGTTTCAATACATGATCCCCAGCTGCTTTTCTCTCTGAGAGCTCTGTTGATGTTGTTTCCCCCTGGATTGGAAAACTGCTGTTAGGATCTGTATTTGAATATATCTTTGTGCCAAGCGGTGTAAACCAAGAAGGTAAAGTATCTATTGTTTGTGTAAGTGTTCCAACATATAAGCTATCCCAAAACATTATTTCCTTTGATTGTATTTTAACTAAAGCATTTGAATAGATTATATTTTGCTCAATGTCGAGTGGTTTGACTAGTCACAACATAACTGGAACACGCACTTCACATCTATATTTAAAGTAAGGGAAGGTTTGGGTCTAAACGACCTTCTGGAAATATTTTGAGGGAATCTGGTCTTGTCCAAAACACTTGTAGCGAGGGGCTTCTGACTGGCTTCTGCAAATGAAAATTTAGTGGAAGGGCAGGGGGTGCTTTGCTGGAGGTTGTGCTGTAAGTTGCCTCAGACATTCAGTGAGATCTGAGGATTTGGTGACCCAACTCTGGATGGAGTATGGGGACTGTGGATACAGCATCTGAGCCTGCAAAATGAACAACAAATGGAGCAGAGGCTGCAGAGAGGGGAAGCTCTGAAACCACAGAGTGAGTGTGTGTGGGAAGAGGGTCTGCTGTATCCACCCCGGATTTTCCAGGAACAATTTCCCAAACTCCACTTAACCTAGGATCAAAGTGTGAGGGGACCATGACTGAACAAGGAGCTGGTCACAGAGCGGTGTCACCTCCTTCAACACGACCTGCAGCTTCACACTAGGGGGAGGACAGTGCTGCCAGGGGCTGTTAGGGTCACAGTTTCATTCAGTTTCTATGATCCAGAACTTTCCACGCAGGACTAGGTGACATATCCATCATTTCCCAGTATCTCAACAACAATGTCATCATTCGGTGATGGAGGATATATATGGTGGATGAGGTAAATAGATTGTTTCTCCCTCAGCAGGGAGCTGCCGGTTGTATCCAGTTTGGTAGGATTCCCGATGGTGTCCATGGCATCTGCAGAGTATCCATGTCAATGCGGAGAGGTAGAGGAACTGAAGGAGCTCTCTCTCTCTCCCTATTAATGTTACAGTATGCCCATGCACACTACATCATGTTGATGAATACCCACTGTCCTAGCAGAAGTCATGGTCTGTTCATTCAGAAGCAGTCAGCCATTCCCATCGTCATCGGGTCTCCACGTAGAAAGAAATGAATATATCTTGGATAAAGGCCGTCCCCTTGATGCACGTTTCAAAACACCATCCCCACCACCAATCAACCAGATCAAAGTATCCTATGTGTATGGAGAGCAAGCGGGTCACTTTGACTGTCTGGGAGTAGACGATCAGGGATGGAGCAAAACCTCCCATGTCTGAACGGGGCTGAGTGAACCCCCCAGTACACACTATCATTAATCCCTGTAATCCCTCTCCATTTCAGTAACATATTGCTTTCCGTTATTCCTGGAAATGAAATGACAGGTTAAATCATGTTAAATTCCACCTGCTAAACTATTATCTATTGCCTTTACATTTCTGAATCTATTTGCAGACTCTCCACCCTCTCTTGATAATTTAATCTCTTGCTTACCACAGCGACATCACCAAACTCAGCATCTGTATATCTGTTCCATCCTCCTGATCATTCATATAGACTGTAAATAGTTGAGAACCCAGCGCTGGTCACTGTGTGACCCTACTGGTTACGTTCTGTCTAACTGATTGAGACTGATTTATCCTGAGTGCCTGCTTTGTGTATGATACCCAGTCCTCCCCCATTCCTGTGAAACACTGTCGAAGGGTTGAAGAAGAACAAGGAGCATCTGTGAGGAATCCAACCCCTCGATGACGCTGATGTCAATACGATCTCTGTTCCACTTTCCTGCCATCTCTCCATCCTAAAACTCTAGTCTCTTGTTGTAGATTGCGCCACATGAAAAAACATCCACTCCATATCTACACATTCAATTACTTTTGGAATGTTACAGACCTCAATGAGATCTCCTTTCATTCTTATAAACTCGAGAGTATATGCCTAAACTGCTCAATTACTCTTCATAAGACAAACACTTCAAATATGGAATCAATCTAATGAAGCTCTTCTGAATTGCCTCCAATGGAAATACCTCATTCTGCAGGACACCCAAACTGTACTCCAGTTGCAACCTCACTAATGCCTTGCATAGCTACACGAACACTCCCTACATTTCTACTCTATCCTTTTACAAATAAACGCTGAAATTATGCTTGCATTTCTCATTACTTGAAGTACCCACAGGTAAGTTTTCTGTGATATGCAAGCAGACACCCAGATCCCTCTGCATCTAAATACTTTGAACTTGCTCTCCGCTTAGATAATAATTTGTCTTTCTATTATACTGGCCAACTTGAATAGCCCCATATTTATTCCCTTTAATTTTCCTTGCTAAATGTTGGCCTATTCACGCAACCTATCCATATAGTTTTAAAATCTCTTGCATCATCTTTCCGAAGTAATTTCCCACCGATGTGAGAGTCATCTGAAAATGTGGCATTGTATTTTCTCTCCCGTCAATCGAGTACAGTAATACCATCAATGCAACTGGTTGAAGCATGCGTACTGAAATCAATGGCACCCCACAAATTGCATTTGCCAAAATAAAATGACACATTTAATCCATCTGACTCCATTTTGTTGGTTAACCAATCCTCCATCCAAGCTAATAAATTACTCCTAAACCCATGTTGTCTGATCTTACCACTTACTCTTTGGAGAAGCGACATATCCAATGCCTTCAGGAAGACCAGATATGTTCCATCTCCCACGATCCAACTTTTTTGTGACATCTTCAAATAAGTCAAGCAAACACTTCAAACTTGATTGTCCTTTGTAAAACCATGTTGACTCTGACGGATTGTGGTTTAACTTTGCAAATGTCCTGAACAATGGACTCTAACAATTAGCCTTAAATTATAATGGTTTATTGTTACACTTTAGTCCCGAATGTATACCATTATTATAAGTTCCTCCCTTTCGACACCCTTTACGTTTTCTTTGAATTCCTATTTAATGGGCAAACGTTTTTGAGAGATCTGCTCCAGTTGCTGTATAAGAGTCATGTGTGGCTGAATGGACTCACCATCCTGCTGTTGTACAAACTCGATGGGCTGACGTCTTTCTGGTGTTCCCATGTTGTCGTCTCCAAGGCCAGAATGACCTCCTCCTATTGATGCTTTAGAGGATTGGGAGATTATGGAATCTTACTGTTGCTCTCGAACATTTTGATGGGCTGATCGGTCTTCTCATACTTCTCCATGGAAATATTGAACGGTCTCCTCATGTATCCGGGAGATGGTTCCGAGGGATTGATTGGTCTTATCTTGTTCCCATACAACAGACACGTGTCGAAATTACTTGAACTTTCTCATTAAAGAAGTCTCAGATAGTTTTTATCCTTATCCAATTCCCTTGCAATAGGCTCGGTGGGTCTGAATGGCCTCCTGTTATCTCAGTGTAACAATCTCCAGTCACTGTGTGACCTCCTCCAGTTCCTATGTGACAGACTTGAGGAGGCTGACTGGACTGATCCTGTTGCTGTTTAACAGGATACTGGTGCAGCATGTCCTACTGTTATAGGCTCAAGTGGCTAATTGGCCTCCTTCTGTAAATGTATATCAGGCTCCAGGGGCTGAATAGCCTCATCCTGTTTTGGTGTAACAGGGTCGAAAGCTTGAATATCCTCCTGTTGTTCCTGTGTAACACACTGGAGAACGGAATGGTTCCTCCACTATCTGTGTAATTCGCTTCACTCGTTGAATACATCTGTCATCGATGTTGAAGTAAGTTCATCTTTATTTTTTGTAAACTCCAATGGCTACTGGGTCAACGTGATCATCCTTTGGTTATAAGCTAGCACCTTCATTGCAGGAATCAGTTGAGGGTACCATCTCTGAGCTGCTTCCAATATAACAACATCATTTCTTCACTGAAGAGATTAAATCTGTACACACTACTCCAGATCTCACTAAGACCCTGTACAGCAGCAGCAACATTTTACCAGCCTGTTGTAAGGATCCCACCCAGGTTAGAGTTGTCTCAGCTCTCTGGGGGAATATAGAGCATTGTTGGAAAATCATTGTCCTTCTCTCCTCCATCAGCATAACGGGAGATCTGGAGAAATTAAAGTTTGAGAAGTTCATAAATGATGTGGCGAAATGATCTCTACCATTAATCTCTCCAGAGCCCACATCGCTCAGAATCCACAGAATCAAGTAAGATGGAGCAAACATTGATGGGAGTTATATATCAAAGTGAAAGCTGCAATACAAATGCTGGACATGTTATAAAACAGGAAATGAGATATACACATTTGTGGGTACTGCGGTAATAATATACTGCTTACATTATATCTAAACTGTGTTAACCCAATTGAATGCTAATGCTGGGAAAATGGATCTCATGACCACGTGTGAGATGGTTTACATGAACATGATGTTGAGCACTGAGCTGGAGATCAGGTTATTTAGGAATTGGTGTTGAGTGATCAGAAGAGCTAATTGAAAATTTTGCTGGAAAGGACATTTTGGGAACAGTGACCACAATGTATTGGTTTTCTTTTCTGCTGTTTGAGTACACGACAGTTTTTGTTGTATTTGAAGTAACCATTTGAAATCTGAGTCATGCAGACCATGAAGGTGTGAGGAGAAAGTGGAGATGACAGATGCTGAAGATCAGAGTCGAAGAGTGTGGTGCTGGAAAAGCACAGTCAGGCAGCATACTAAGAGTAGATAAATCGATGTTTCAGGCATAATCCTTTCATCAGGAATGAAGCTTATGGGCCTAGGGGGCTGAGAGATAAATGACAAGAGGGTGCGGCAGGGGGGAGGTAGCTGGGATTACGATAGGTAGATGAAGGTGGGGTTGAAAGTGAAAGGTGATGAAGGGAGACAGAACGCCTCATCTACTGCATCCATTAAAGACAATGTGGTCTTCTCTACATTGGTGAGGCAGGAGGTCAACTTGTAGATCATTTCAGGGAACATCTCTGGGACAACCACATTGAACGACACCATCGCCTAGTGGCTGAGCACTTTAACTCCCCTCCCACTCTGCCAAGGACATGAGAGTCCTGGGCCTGCTCCATCGCCAAACCCGAGCCACCAGAAGCCTGGAGGAAGAAAACCTCATCTTCTGCCTTTGGACCCTCCAACCACAGGGGATCATAGTGGATTTCCCCATTTCCCCATTTCCACTAATCCCACCTTATCCTCCTCCAACCTTCTAAGTCAGCACCGCCCTTTTGAATGTTCCTATATGTCCATAGTCCTTCCTATCAATCTGGTCCACCCTCCTCTTCGACTATCACTTTTAACCCCACCTTCATCTACCTATTAGATGAAAGGAGGCAGCTTAGAAAAATGCCAAGTGTTGCAGTAAGCCAGTGGATTCAGAGAGATGTAGGACTCAGCAAAGGATGACCAAGAAACTGAGAAGAAAATCAAAAAGAGAAAAAGCGTGCAAACGAAAGAAAAACATAAAGACTGCTAAAAAGCGTCTATCAATGTATCAAAAAAATAAAAACAAGGCCAAATGTGGAACAGTTGGTGTGCAGACAGGGTAATTTATTGCAGAGAACAGAGAAATCGCAGGGAAAAGAAACAGTTTCTTTGTGTCTATCTTCATTGAAGAATGTCCAGAAATTCTCCCAGAAATACTAAGTGACCATGGGACTTGTGTAAGTAACGTCTAAGATCATTCTTATCAGTGTTGAGGTCATCTTTGAAAATAAAAGTGGATTGAGTATTGATAAATCTGACAGACTAGATGTACTTCATACAAAAATTTCAGAGGAAGCAGCAACATACATGTTGATTGCATCGCGGATTTTCACTTTATTTTCCGACACATTCCCGAAAGGCATTTATCCAATCTGGATAAGGTAAAGGTTATAAATATTATCCAACAGTTTAAGAAAGGATGAATTTGGAGAATGGTAAACTACAGAACAGTTCACCTGTCATCCGCAGTCAGGTATCTCTTGGACTCGATTACAAAGAACATGCTACTAGATATTTAGAAGGTAAAAACATAACTGGGGAGTGTGAGAATGCACCGATGAATGGAAAACCAGAAGTGGCAAACATTATTTTGGAATGGTTTGAAGATGATTCTTGTGGACATAGGCAATGAACAACAAATGGATAATGTATAGTTGGATATTCATGAGCTTTTTAAAAGAACTCACACACTGAGCTCATAAGAAAAGTTAAACTGAGAGGTATTAGGAAGAACATATGCAAATGGGAAAGAAAAATTAGGTTTACATTCATGTGAATGTAATTGGAAGATAGAGGATGTCGTACACCAGTTGCATCGAGTGTTAATGAGACTACACTTCGAATATTGTGTATCGCTCGGATTCCCAATCTAAGAAAGAATATACTGACTACAGAGGAACTGCAAAAGCTATTCTCCACATTAACCCCGAAGTTGGCAAGGTTGTCTGACGGGGTAACTCAGCCTGTAATCTGAAGTTTCGAAACATGAGAGGTGATCGTAGTGAATCTTAGAAACATCGAAAGGACTGAATAACAGAGGGACATGAGGAAGTACAAGTAGGCGAGATCTGGGAGAATCCCACGATATTCTACACGGACAAGTCAAACAGAATAATCAGCAAAGAGTCAGTGTCCATTAGAAACCAAAGGGGCAATCTGTGTGTCAAGCGGGAGAATATTGATGGATTGTAACATGAGACCTTCACATCTATTTTACTTGGGAGAAGGAGGATGCAGGTACAGAATTCAAGAAGATGGACTGGACAACTCTTGAACAGATTGATGTAAAATACGAGTAGGGATTTGAGGCTTTGTTCTGTACAAATTTGGACCAATCTCCATGTCTGAAAGAGTTGTATCACAGGCGGCTGTTGGGGTCAAGGGAGGAATGACCCTGATTGATTATTTTAATTAGAATCTGATCATAGGGGAGGTGCCAGAGAACTGGAGGACTGCGAATACGATTCCACTTCACAGTAAGGGTGGGAGAGATAGACCAGGGAACTATAGACGAGTGAGTATTAGATCACTGTTAAGGAAACTACAGGATAAAATAGGGAACGAGAAAATCGAACTCCAATCAGAGTCACAAGGTTTGATCAGAGATAATCATCGTGACTTTATCAGAAGGAAGTCGCATCTAATGGATTTGATTGAATTAGTTTGAGGAGGTCGATTGTTTAGTTTTGTAAGAAGGTCTCTGACAAATTTCCAGCCGGGATACTGAGAAATAATGTAAAATCTCACAATATGAAGGATACCTTGACAGGTTACAAGGAGAAATGTCTTAATGGCAGCAGGCAGAGGGTGGTGGGAGAAGGCTGTTTGTGTGACTGGAGACCAGTGTCCCCTGGTGTACCACAGAGATCAGTGCTATGTCCCTTATTGTTTGTGTTATTCATAAAAAAAGATGTGAATGTGGAGAGGGCTAGGTGGAGAGTGGGGGAGATGTGATAAGTAACTATATGTTTGACATTAAGATTGACCGGATGGTTCGCAGTGAGGAGGAAGGCCTTAAGTTACAGGAAGATGCAGATGATTGGTCAGATGGGCAAATCAATGGCAGATGGAATGTAACCCTGATAAATATGAGGTGATGCACTTTGCGAGAAGGAACCAGGCAGGGGAGGACTCAATGAAAGGTAGCACACTGGGAAGGTCAGAGGGTGCTTCTCCACACATCCCTGAATGTGACTGGACAGGTTAATGGACTAGGTAAGAATTGGACCTTGGGTGTTGTGTTTCATAATCAGGGTGTAGATTATAAGAGCAATACAGGGCTTTGGAGTACTGTATGTAGCTTTGGGAGCCACATTCCAGGAAAGATGTGATTGTACTGGAGAGGGTGCAGAGGTGATTCACCAGGATGTTCCCTGGGATGGAGCATATCAGCTATGGAGATAGGCTGGATAAGCTCGGGTTGTTTTCTTTGGAGCAGAGAAAGCTGAGGGGTCAGTGATTCAGAAGGATAAGATTATGAGGGACATGGACAGGGTGGAAAGACAGCAGCTGTTCCTTTTAGTCAGAGGGTCAAGAACAAATTAGCACACATTTAAAGTGAAAAGTTTGAGGTTCAGAGAGGATTTAAATATTTTTTTCACCTTGAGGATGTGGGGTTCTGGGATTACTTCCTGAGAAGGGGGATTATCACGGGTAACCTCACAATCATTAAAAAGTATTTGGACGAGCACGTGGAAGTGTCATAACATTCCAGGCTATGGGCCTGGTGTAGGAAAGTGGGACTAATATAGATTGTGCTGTATTTCTGTTGGCACAGAGTCTGTGCTCCTGTGAGTGTATGTTGTGTAAGGTCAATTATTGAGCAGTCTAAGGCAGGAATTGATGGCTTTCTGAAGAGTATATTCACAAGGGTTAAAAGAGTGAACTGTAATAGCTGGTTAAATTATGTCAATGTGAGAAATATGAGAAAACAAGTGCAGTTTCCTTACAGTTTGAAATCAGAGAATAGAGAATGGGAAACAGGGAAATGGCAGAACTATGAAGCCACTACTTCAGTTCTGTCTTCACAGAACTTTCAAACAATACAAGGAAAACCAAGTCTGGTGTGGGAAAATGATAGAGTACATTGAACATAGAACATAGTAAGTAACTGGTTGAGGAGAAATTATTGTGGCTGAAAGTGATGGTCATAGGCAACACTGACGTAGATTTATGAAATGGGAATTATGTTTGAGAAACAGAATGGGAGACAAATGAAAGAGAAACAATGGATGTAAAACATGTGGACTTTTAGAAAGATTTTGGTAAAGCTCCAAGCCCAATTTGCAAAATGAAATCTGAGTGGATTGGGTGCTAATATATGGCTATGTTTCTAGAATGGGACAGCTGGCAGGAAACGGTGAAAAGAAATAAATAGACTCGTCAAGCCACAGCCTGACATTGTCTGTAAGGTATGATTCTGTGAGTATGACCATATCGCAGACACCCCATTACCTACCCCGAATATCTCCTGTCTTATCAACAGGACGGACACAGCAGAAGTGGCGGCACAGTGGGATACAGTTAGAAGGGAATTGCTCTTGGAGTCCTCAACAGTGACTCCGTATCCCATGAAGTCTCATGGCATTACTTTGCACATGGGAAAGGAAACCTCCTGCTGATTACCATGTACCAGCCTCTCTGAACTGATGAATCAGTACTCCTCCATGCTGACCAACACTTGGAGGAAGCACTGAGGGTAGCACGGACGCAAGATCTACTCTGGGTGGGGGATTTCAATGTTCACCAACAAGAGTATCTCAGCGACAGCATTACAGCGAGCTGGCCAGGCCCCAAAGGATATAACTGCTCGACTGGTTCTGCAGCAGGTGGGGAAAGAACCAACATGAGGAAAATACAAACTTGAACACAGCCTTACTAATCTGCCAGTTACAGAAGTATCTGTCCATGATATGATCGGTAAGAGAGACCACCACATAGTCATTGTGGAGACAAAATCACACCTTCACATTGAGAATAACCTCCACCATTTTGGGTGGTACTATCACGTTGCTAAACAGGGCAGACTTCGAACAGATCTAGCAGCTCAAATCTGGATGTCCATAAGGTGTCGTGAGTCATCAATAGCAGCCAAGTTGTACTCCCGCATAACCTCATGGCCTCCCGCATATCCCCCTCACAATTGCCATCAATCTAGAGAATCAATATTGGTTCAGTGGAGTGTGCAGGATGGCAGGAACTGCACCAGGCATACCTGATAATGGGGTGTCAGCCTGGTGAAGCCACCAATCAGGACTACTTGTGCACCAAACAGCATAAGCAGTAAGTAATAGACACAGCTAAGTGATCCCACAAGCAAAGGAACAGATCTAAGCTCTGCAGTTGTTCCACATCTAGCCGAGAAACGTTGGGGACAATGAAACAATTCACTGGAGGAAGAGATTCCACAAATAACCCTTTCCTCCATGATGGAAGAGCCCAGCCCTTCAGTTTATAAGATAAGGCTGATTCATTCGCAACAATCTTCAGTCAGAAATGCGGAGTGGATGATCCATCTCAGCCCCCTCCAGTGGTCCTCAGCAATTCAGTTACCAGTCATCAACCAATTTGGTTCAGTCCACACGATATCCAGAAACGATTGGAGATACTGGATACTCCATAGGGTCCATAATCCGACAACATTCTGGCAATAGTACTGACAACTTGTGCTCATAACTTGCCACTCCCCTAGCCAAACTATTTCAATACTGTTACAACAATGGCTTTTCCTGATTACGTGGAAAATTTCCCCAAGTAATCATTGCTCCTGTATGTAAAACGCAGAACAAATCCAATCCGGCCAATTGCCACCCCATCAGTCTCCTCTCGATCATCAGTAAAGTGGTGGAAGGTCTCAGTGTTTTTAAGTAGCACTTGCTCAGTAATACCCTGGTCAATGACGCCCAGTTTGGGCTCCACCAGGGCCACTCAGCTCCTGATCTCATTACCGTGATTCAAACATGGACAAAAGAGCTGAATTCCAGAGGTGGGGTGAGAGCGATAGCCCTTTAAATCAAGGCTGCATTCGACTATGTGTGGTATCAAGGGGCCTTAGCAACACAGGAATCAATGGGCATCAGGGGCAAACTCCCCGCTGGTTAGAATCATACCTGACACGTAGGAAGGTGGTCATGGTTGATAAAGGTCAGTCAAGTCAGCTCCAAGTCTGTAGGAGTCCCTCGAGCAGTGACCGAAAACTTCTTCAGGGCTACTTCATCAATGACCTTCCCTCCATTTTAAGGTCAGCAGTGGGGATGTTCGCCAATGATTGTACAATGTTCTGCAACATTTGTGGCTCCTCAGATACTGAAGCAGTCTATGTTCAAACACGACAAGATCTGGAGAGTATCCAGGTTGACAAGTGGCAAGTAATATTCAGGCCACACGAATGCCAGGCCATGACCATCACCAGTAAAGTACAATCTAACCTGCACCTTGGCATTCAATGGTGTTACTATCACTGAATCACCCAGTGTCAAATTCCTGGTGGGTAATCATTGCTCAGAAACTCACTGGTCTCGCCACATGAACACAGTAACTATAAGGGCAGGTCCGAAGCTAGGAATACTGCGGCGAGTAACTCACATCCTGACTTCCAAACGTCTGTCCATCATCTACAATGCATAAGTCAGAGGTGTGATAGAAGACTCCCAATTTGCCTGGATGAGTGGAGTTCCAACAACACTCGAGAAGCTTTATACCATCCAGGACAAAGCAGCCAGTTTGACTGTCCCTTCATCCACAATGCTCCACCATCAACGCTCAGCAGCAGCAGCAGCAGCAGTGTTTTACTATCTACACGCTGCAATAAAATGATCCACCAAAGATCCTCAGAGACCATCTTCACAACTCCCATGTCTATCTAGAAGGACAAGGGCTACAGATGTATGGGAATACCATCATCTTCAGGTTCCCTCCAAGCCAGTCACCATCCTGACTTGGAATTTTATCACCGCTCCTTCACAGTCACTGGGTCAGAATCCTGGGATTCCCTCCCTAATGGCATTTGAGGTCAACCAAGCAGGTGGACTGCAGCGTTCAACAAGGCAGCTCACCACCACCTTCTCGAGGGCAACTAGGGACGGGCAATAAATGCTGGCCCAGCCAGTGACACCCAGATTCACGAAATAAATAAATAGAAATTAACAGAGGACGGTTGCTGAGGTGTCGCAGGGATCGGTGCTTGGGGCCCAGCTGTTCACAATGCCCTTTAAACATTTGGTTACTGGAATCAGATACAATATATCCCAGCCTGCTGACAGCACTAACGGATGTGGGATTGTGGATGGGTGAGGAGGTTATAAAAAAGCACCGAGAAGACAATTGGAGTGAATGGGTAAATACGTGACAGATGGAGAAAAATGTGGATAGAGGAGACGGTGTGCTCTTTGGTGGAAACGATAAATTGGCAGCCTACCATTTGAAAGGCATTGGTTGAAACATGTTGATCTACAAAGGGACGTATGCTCCTGTTTGTTGTTTCCTTCTGCATAAACCTCTGAGGCCCCTGCAGTGCAGTGAGTTCTGTAACCAGAAGTCAAAACTGGGCATGGCATTGGCACGCTGCCCAGTGTACACAGACCCACCAAGTGAGGAGCTGTAACACTGAAAAGGATCTGCATCTCCCTGTACACCAGTCGCTGAAAGTAATATTGCCGAAACAGAAAGCAGTGAGGAAGATAAATGGTGTGTGGATCTTCATTTCAGGGGATGTGAGTCCAGGAGAAAAGGTGTCTTACTGCAGCTGTACAGGGCCTTGGTGAGATATCATCTTGAACATTGTGCACTATTGTGGGGAGTTTTGGTCTCCTTACCTAATAAAGGACAAACCTGACATTGAGGGAGAGCAGTGAAGGATGACCAGACTGGTCTCTGGGATGACGGGCTTGTTATGGGAGCAGAGTATGGGAGACTGGGCAAGTATTCCATGGGGTTTAGGAAAATGAGTGGAGATCTCAGTGAGATATATAAAACTCTGACAGGGTGAGACAGATTGGAAGCAGGGATGATAATTCCCCTGGCTGGGACTTGTAAAACAAGGGGCCACAGTATTAGATACAGGCAGTCACTCTGCATTGAGATGATAATAAATGTCTGCTCTCAATGACTCGGGAACCTGGGGAATTCTCTCGCACCTGGAAACCGAGACACTGATTATAAATAAGGATTTAGAGACAGTAAAGGGATAGTGGAAGAGCAGGAGTACGGTCTGGAAATGAAGGGCCAACCATCATTATATTGAATTGGTTCGCAAACTCGATGGACCAAAGGTACTACTGCACCGCCTATTTTATAGCTTCCCAAGGTTATTCACATGAATGGATATGTATATCGTGTGGGGTAAGTGCATTGAGGAGAGTTTTTCCATGAACTAGAATGGGGAGGCTCAATGTGTTTTCCATTCCCAATGTTTCTGTGAAGTCTGTGGGAAAGCTCTGTAAATGCTGTCACAAGCTCTCAGATGTTAGGAAGGAGGTTTCTGCAGGGTCGACAGGACTGTGTTCCCATTCCCTTTTCCGACATTGATGCTGAGGCTGGGTTTTCTGTCCGGTTTCATACTTTCAGACCTCGGAGTAGTTTGCTTCGAACAGATCTGTTGGTCAAGTCTGGTAGCTTTAATGAGTTAGCATCAGGTAAAGTTCACGTGATTCTGACCCTGACATCTTCACCCACCCTCGTCACTGAGCCATAGATGGTGTTGATGCCAATGACAGACTGAGGTGTTACCCTGGCAAAAAGTTACAGGTTGTGTTTGAATGCAGATCTGCTTCTCCTGCTTCTGTGATCTACAGCACTACGTGAATACACAGTTTCGAGCTGCAATATCTGCAATGCAATTTTGCTGTCTGTTCCCCAATTCTCACTAAGACCCATTCACCCATCAGCCCTGCACTCAGTGACCTAACCTGGTTTCTGATGTGGAAATACTTCCATTTTCAAACTCTCATCCTGCTGAGGGTCTCTCTCCCCGGGTCTTGCTTCCAATCTGACACATTCCGCAAAAGCATTTAACTGATCTTAATTCAAATATTTAATTCACCTAAATATTTTTCATTGAGAAATACCAATCTGCTGTGTTTAAAGTGAATGTGTTTCCCCTGTTTCTTTACCTGACCATGATTAAGAGCTCTGTAGTGTCAGTAATGCCAGCCTTATGTAGTTTCAGAGCCAATGAATTCTCTGGAGTCCCAATCATCTTCAGCACATTGTATATTTTCTCTTTTGGTTTGATGCCTTATCACTCATGGCTGCCTTGTTCTCCCTTGAGTATGTTTCAAGTTCTTTGGGTTGCATTTCTGGTATTATCTTCCGAATTTCTCCCCAGAACCTCCTCCCATTGCTGCTCCATGGTCTTTCCTGCTCAGCTCCCCTTCCAATTAACTCTGGCCAGCTACGCCCGCATGTCTTTGTAGTTACATTGCTCAATTATAACCACATTACATCTTGAAAGAGCGTTACATATAAAGCGAAAGGAGGAGTTTTGGGAGATGGGACACGAAGAATAATTGGTGGATTTCTTAACTAGTTACAAAGGGAGAAGGAGAGAGAGGATAGAGATCTGGAGATCTGGAAAATGAGAAAGCTACATTATCGAAAGAAGTAGATGAACATCCCCCAATGTTTTGGCAATGACTGTGTGCTGTGGTCCTTGGTACAGTGCATGTACAACAGAGTAATATGTTCAAATGCTGAGTCTGATGCCAGAATATTTATCTCCAATAATATGACAGACACTAGCTTTGGAAAGAACCCACCAGGCCAACATATTGAAGTCCCGGTAGAAAGGGGATTAACTGAAATAAATTGGGACACCAGAATCAAGAATTTGGTGCACACATCCTGGTAAGAATGAGAGATTAGAGTTGGGAATCCCAGAAAAGGAGGGTTCGTTGAGAGGATCAAATCATGTTTTAATGTTTTATCAATTTTATACATCATATGCATCATTTTTCGTTAACTGTGTCTCTGTTGTTTATTTACAATGTGTTGCGCACATATGAAAAATGCGACTTATCTGCACACACACATTGATTAAACAGTGTATATAAAATCATTGTTCCACCATTGAAACTGTCCTGTTGTTGTGTTACGAGGATAGATTAGATTAGATTAGATTACTTAGTGTGGAAACAGGCCCTTCGGCCCAACAAGTCCACACCGCCCCGCCTCAGGCAACTGAATGTGTGGAGTTTGCACGTTCTCCCCGTGTCTGCGTGGGTTTCCTCCGGGTGCTCCGGTTTCCTCCCACAGTCCAAAGATGTGCAGGTCAGGTGAATTGACCATCCTAAATTGCCCGTAGTGTAGGTAAGGGGTAGATGTTAGGGGTATGGGTGGGTTGCGTTTCGGCGGGGCGGTGTGGACTTGTTGGGCCGAAGGGCCTGTTTCCACACTAAGTAATCTAATCTAATCTAATCTATCCTCGTAACACAATAACAGGACAGTTTCAATGGTGGAAAAATGATTTTATATACACTGTTTAATCAATGTGTGTGTGCAGATAAGTCGCATTTTTCATATGTGCACAACACATTGTAAATAAACAACAGAACACCAACTAGCCACCAAAAGACATGATCCACTATCACTACGTTCCGTACATACAGACAAAGAAGGGCACCACTTTGACTGGGACAAAGCACACACACATACTAAGACACGCAAGGACCTTCTTAGAGGAATCGTATTATAACCAGAAGTCCATCAATAAACGCATCAATTTAGATCCTGTCTACATTCTCTTGTTAAAATAACCGGAAATGACATCACCCACTTTAAGAAACCAAGACCTATAAATAGAGAGGTGGGATATCCCACCAGCACTTCAGCAGATGCTCCCACTGATGATGTCACCTCGTCATGGTGACGAAACTTCTGAAAACATACCTTCAAGCTCAGCGAGCTTACTTGCACAGATATAAATTGTTGTTTGTTGTTTATTAGTGGAATTTAGGAGTTCTCTATCGCTCACGTTTTGACAGATTATGATGTGAGGTGAGCTTTTCTAGGTGTGTGATTTTAATTAACAGAGGGGTTCGACATTGATGTCATAACAGTTTGGGGCCTTGCCGTGTGGCACTTGGACCGATCTGAACAGATTTGAGATACAACAGGTCGCAGCAAATTCCAACTCATTGCAATTAGTGACTTTGATCTTCAAATAAAACCAGTGGGAAAATTCGTTTAATTTTGTTACTTGTGGTTGGTTAAATGAAAAGTGAGGGAAATGGCTGTTCACATTACTAAAGAGGTTCCCAAATTTTCCAAGGAAGTTTAGAAAGACAGAAGGAGGACATTTGTTAGAATTAGCAAATAGGTTGGAATTGGGTTCAACCAGGGAGAAAACGGAAGCTGAAATTGTAATGGAGTTGGTTAAGCACTTTGATGTATCAGAGAAACAGGCAACTGCAGTAGAGTTATAAAAACTTAAATTGCAAATGTGGCAACTGGAGTTAGAAGATAAATAAAGGGATGGAAACAGAGAGAGACGAAAGAGAAAGAGAGGAAAAAGAAAGAGAGAGGGGATTTGAAATTCAGAAGTTGGGAATTAGACAAGAAATTTAAATTAACAGGATGGAGATGAAGGGAGAACGTAGGGATGTATACAACTAGGTTAGTAACTTGCCATATTTCGTTGAGAAAATTGTCAAACCCTTTTTCATTTCATTTGAAAAAATGGCTAGGCAGATGACGTGTCCAGTGAACTTGTGGGTAATGCTAGTTCAGACTAAGCTGATGGGCCCAGCTGGTGAGGTATGTGCAGCGCTGTCAGATGAGGGATCAAGAGATTATCAAGATGTTAAATTGGTTATTTTGATTGGTTATGAATTGGTACTAGAAGCATATAGACAGAAGTTCAGAAAAATAGAGACGGAACCAGGTCAGACTTATATTGAGTTTGAAAGAATTAACAACAGTCATTTTGACAAGTGGGTGCTGGCCTTAAAAAAGGATAAGACCTGTGAGGCCTGAAGGGAGATTAATCTGCTGGAGAAGTTAAAAGACTCACTTCCAGAGATAGTAAAAATTCATGTGAATGAATAGAAAGTTCAAGAAGTGAGCAGCGCGGCAGAAATGGCAGGTAAATATGCATTGTGCAATGTGATGAAATTTAGCTTCTGGCAGGAATTTCATCCCGTGAGGGATAGTAATTGGGAGAAGGGACGATCACACATTACAAAGCGAACAGTAGTTCACAATATTTTACCACAGGTGAAGAAAGAAGCCCAAGGGGGTTGAAAGGTGGTGAAAGGCCTCAGGTGCTCTCACTATAAGGGAGTGGAACACATAAAATTACAGTGCTGGTGGTTTAGGAAGGGCACAGTGGAAAAGTTGTTTTCACTGCAGTAAACTGGGACACACCGTGCTGGGCGTTAAAGGAAGACACTTTGGGGAAAGATGTGGTAGAAGAGGCTCAGCCCAGTGGCAGTAGTGAAACTGGTAAAGGAGACCCCAAGTGGAGCCGAGGAGCTGCAGGAAATTGCACAGCCTAGGCAAGGGCTGGGTATGGAGGTAGTGCCTGATCTCTCAAATGAATTCACCTCTGTGGATAAAGTTTACTCAGAAAGAACAGGGGGAGAACGACAAGAAGTTATAATTTTGTGAGATATGGGATCTGCTCAGTCTCTAATAGTTGAGAAGTGAGGCGCTGGAAAAGCACAACAGATCAGGCAGCATCCAAACAGCAGGACAATCGAATATCAGGCAGAAACCCATCGTCAGGAATGTGGTTGGGGGACAATGGGACTGAAAGATAAATACGAGGGTAGTAGCTGAGCTGGTGGAAGGGTCACTGGGAAGGCAATAAGATGATGTAGGTGGGAGTGATAGTGATATGTCGGAGGATAGGGTGAAGTCGATAGGTGGAAAGGAAGAGGTCTAGTTAGGGCAGTCCAAGAGGGCAGTGCTAGGTTGTACGGTTGGATCTGGGAGAGGTTGGTGGAGGGGAGATTTGAAATTTGGTGAAGTCAACATTGATGCGGAACAGTTTGAGGGTTCCAGCTGTCCTACCACTGATAGGAGTCCTATCACCCTCCTCACCGACCTATCACCATCACACCCTCCCTGCATCTACCTATCGCCTTCCAAGCTCCCTTCCACCCAGCTCCATCCCCACCCTCCCATTTATTTCTCAACCTCCTTCCCCCTCCCTTACCTCCCATTTTCCTGATGAAGGATTTATGCCTGAAACGTCAACGCCCCTGCCCCTCGGATGCTGCCGACGTGCTGTGCTTTTCCAGCCCCACACTTTTCAACTCTCATCTCCAGCATCTGCAGCCCTCACTCTCTCACCCTCTAATAGGAAGAGATGAAAGGTTTTTTCACTCTTTCTGGCATGTTAATCAAGAGTGTGTTAATTTGTGGAATGGGGACATAAATTAAGCATTCCCTTGTGTAACATCAGGATGGAATGCCAAATCAAGATTAGGGAAGTAACAGTGACAGTGAGTAACAGAGTGTCAGGTCCAGGAATACAGTTTGTTCTTGGGAACGATTTAGCAGGAGGTGAGGAGGGATAGGCACTCCTTGTGGTGGAGAAGCCAAAGGAAGACTAGGGAATTGGTGAGTTAAAAGAAAATTACCCAGGAATTTTTCCAGACTGTGTAGTAACAAGATCCCACTGTCATAAGTTACAGCAGGAAGTAAAACCGAACGAAAAAGACAAATGGGTTGATGCTCAGTGAACTGACCCCCTGTTTGATGTAACGGTGCAGGATAAACCTGAACAGGCAGAGGATCAGGCAGAGGGGTTTAGTCCAGAAAGGCTAATGGACTTACAACAGATATATACACACACATTCACACACACATACACATGCACACACACAGAAAAGGAATCAGAATATATTGTTGAACGTTATTAACTTAAAGATAGAATCATAAAATTAAAATGGAGACCCCGATAGGTTACTGCAAAAGGGAAATGGTCCGACGTGCACCAGATTGTGTTAGCACTAACGTACAGTGTTATGGGTAGCTCATAAACTAACTGCAGGCGGTCACTTAGGTGTATAGAAGACTCAGGCTAAGGTACAGAAGCATTTCCACTGTCCTGGAATGCACAAGGACGCTGTTAATTTTTGTTGTACGTGACATACATCCCAAATGGTAGGTAAGTAACAGGCAGTAACAAAACCAGCACTTTTCTTGCCAATTCCTGCATTCGAAGAACTTGCATGTGTGTTATGATAAATTGTGTTGCTCCCCTTTCTAAAGTAAAAGTGGAAACCAATATTTGCTTACTTTCTTGGATGTGTCTACCAGATTTCCAGAGGCAATTCCATTATTGGAGTGCCAAGGCAAAAAGGGAGGTGGCGGAGTTGGTAGCTTTCTTTACACGCTGTGGGCTGCCCAGAGAGATTCAGTCAGACCAAGGGTCTCATTTTACCGCTCAGCTGTTTAAGGAAGTCATGGATGGCTTAGGCATACAACACTTCAAATCAAGTGCGTCCCATCCTGAATCCCAGGGAGCCTTGTAAAGTTAGCATCAGATGCTGAAGACTATGTTAACAGCTACTGTCAGGGTTGGCCAAATGATTGTGATAAAGGTGTCCCATTGAAGTGTTTGCCATTAGTGATGTCCCCAATAAATCTACTCACTTTACTTCCTTTGAGTTAATATTCGTACATGAAGTGAGAGCTCCTCTGAAATTAATTAAATATAAATTGACAGGACCGAAGTCGGAAATCTCACACCTGGATTCTGTGTGTGAGGTGAAGGAGAGAGTAGATGGAGTAGGTGAGTTTGCTAAACAGTATCTGAAGAGCACAGCATAGAGTGAAGGAGGTGGCAAATACAAACTCTGAAACTTTGAAGATTTCCCGTGGGGATGACGTATTAGTATTGTCACCAGTGGTAAGAAATCTCTTCAAAGCCAGGTTTCGTGGCCCCTTTCAAATAAAAAAAAAATGTGGAGTCAGTTTAACTACCCAGTAAAGATACCAGAGATGACAAAATAACCTTTATCGAATATTTCATATGGATGAATAATGCACAAGCCACATTTAAGACTCAGAAACAGAGTTGTGGCCATATGAACAAATTTTGCAGCTTATCTTTATGATGTAGTGATCTTTAGCAAGTGATTGAAAGCTCACATGTTACAGTTGACTGATAATGTTGAATGATTACAAGAAGCAAACTCAGTAATAAACTTAAAGAAAACAGAATTCACGAAAGCAGTGGTAACATTCTTGGGATATTGCATTGGACATGGAAGGTTGACCCCATGGAACACAAATACGAAGGGCTTTGAGGAAATTCCATGACCATCCTCGAAGAAAGAGGTGCTTCGATTTTTGGAACTGAATGGATTCTATCGGAAGTTTGTCCCAAACTTCAGCAGCGTATTGGCACCTCTAATGGACTTATTAAAGAAGAACATTGAATTGTGGTGGATAGAACAATTCCAGGAGGCATTTGAGAATTTTAAAGCAGGATTAATCACCACATCAGTTTTAGCTACACCAAATATTCTGAAACCCTTTGAAAATTGTGTTTGATGCTTGGGATATAGGGGTCGGAGATGTATTGATACAGAAAGAGGATGACGGAATTGTATGGCTAATTGGCTACTTGTTGAAAAAACTCAATATCCACCAGAAAAAAAATACAAAATCTTCATTATTGAAAAAGAATGATTAATTTTCATACTGGCCTGACAATATTTTAATGTTTATATGACAAACAAATTGTCGGAGATGGTTGTGGACAACAACAAATCTCTCACATTTTTTGAAATATTTAAAGACCAGAATATGAGACTATTTAATTGGAGTCTTACCTTACCGACTTTAAACTCACAAACTGTACAGGCTGTGGCCCCTACAATGTGATAGCAGATGGGTTTTCGCGGATTTAAAGGAAAGCAGTGTAGATAAGATTAGACTTATTCCAGTGTTGTATTGGTGTGCAGAATTAATATGAATGATTTAACTGAGATTACTACTTTTGTATTTCATATAATTGGGATTAAGAATTAGAGGAAAACGAATGATGCCATCTTTTCATTCTGCTGGTTCATTTTATTTTCTGAAGCAGGAAGATGTTATGAAGCCAAAAGCATGTATGGGCACTTTAAGACAGATCGGGTTTTGTTGAATAGAAATTAAAGCCACAGATGCCAGCTAAAGGTCACACTGTTTCACATGTCACCATTAGCTGAGAAATGGATACCTGAGTTTTGGTTGCTGTTTTGACAGCCATCCAAATGCAACCAAAGAGTTTAAATAACGCTCAGGATACCAGAAATCAACAGAATTTGAATATTATTGTTTGGGCACCTGGACAGCAATCAAATTATGCGAATTATTATTTCATGGCGAGTATATAAATCCAGCATTTTGAACACTGGAGGGAGAGCTGCTGCCATCCAACAATAGAGCAACTGCTGTAGAGCAGGAGTGCTAAGTGACCATCTCAAACACTCTCTATCAAAGACACATTTTCATGTAAACCTACTTGCAATAAAAAAACATGACCCAGGGAGATCACCAGCTTAAAGAGTGAACACAGCGGGAAAGATAGAGACTGTATGGTCTTGAGATTTTAATGTTTCATATGTGGATTGTTGGAACAGCATATTTTTACAGAGTTGGTGTCAGATAGTAAGTAGCTAAGAAAAGAGGGGCTTGTATTTGCGAATAGTTGTTGTTTAGTGTTCACTATTAAAGTTAAGAAACTAATTTGATAATTTTTGTTTTAATAGTGGAATGTAGGAGATCTCTGTCGCTCATATTTTAACAGATTACAAGGTGAGGCGAGCTTTTCTGGGTGTTCGGGTTTAATTAACAGAGAGGTTCGAGTCCAACTTATAAATATCCATCCACGCTAACCCCATTTCCCTGCAGTTGGCCCATATGCTTCCAGTCCTTTCCTATCCACATATTTATCCAAATGTTTTTGAAATGGGTTGTTAATTGGTTGTTCGTGGGTGGCACGGTGGCATAGTGGTTAGCACTGCTGCCTCACAGCGCCAGAGACCCGAGTTCAATTCCTGCCTCAGGCGACTGACTGTGTGGAGTTTGCACGTTCTCCCCGTGTCTGCGTGGGTTTCCTCCGGGTGCTCCGGTTTCCTCCCACAGTCCAAAGATGTGCAGGTCAGGTGGATTGGCCATGCTAAATTGCCCGTAGTGTTAGGTATGGGGTAGATGTAGGGGTATGGGTCGGTTGCGCTTCGGCGGGGCGGTGTGGACTTGTTGGGCCGAAGGGCCTGTTTCCACACTGTAAGTAATCTAATCTAATCTAATGTACCCCCCCTTAACCATATCTGCTGGCAACTCATCCCTGTACCAGAAGTGGCCCCTCAGGTTCCCTTTTATTCCTTCCCCTTTAACCTTAAACTGATCCCCTCTAATCCTCGATTCTGTACACCTTGGAAAAAGACTGAGAGCATTAACCCTATCCATACTCCTCGTGATTTTACACAGCTCTATAAGGACTCCCTCAGTCTCTTACACGCTAAAGAAAAGGTCCTAGCTTGTCCAACCTCTCCCTATAATTCAGACCATTGGGTCCTGGCAACGTCTTTGTAAATTTCTTCTGCACTCTTTCTAATTTAATAACATCGTCCCCATAACAAGGTGACAAACTCTGAACACAATACTCCAAGTGCGGCCTTACCAAATTCCTGTGTAACTGTAACATTACTTCCCAACTTTTATACTCAATATCCTGCCTGATGAATGCCAATGTGCCAAAAGCCTTCTTCACTGCCCTGCCGACCTGTGACTCCACTCTTAGAGAACCGTGCACCTGAACACCAAGGTCCCTCTGCCCACTGCACCCCTGAAGACCATTTACAATGAAACTCCTCCCTTGATTTCAGTTTCCAAAATGCAAGACCTCACGCTTCTATATTAAATTCCATTTGTCATTGCTCGGCCCATTTCCCCACCTGGTTAAGGTCCTGCTGCAACTTTTGATAAACATTCTCACTGATCACGCTCCCAATTACTTTAGTGTCATCTGCAAACTTATTAATCATACCTTCCATATTCTCAACCAAATCATAGATAACAAACAGCAATGGACCAAGCCTCCGGTCTGACAAACATCCTTCCACTCAACCCTCTGCTTTCTACCATCAAGCCAACTGTGTATCCAGTTGGCCAGTTCCCCCCGCATTCTACGAGATGTAACCTTCCTGAGCAGCCTGCCATGTGGAACCTAATCAAAGGCCTTACTGAAATCCATAGAGACTACATCTATCACTCTGCCCTCATCAAACGTCCTGGTAACTTCATCAAAGGACTCTAAGAAATTTGGGAAGCATAATCTCCCACTCACAAGTCTATGCTGACTGCTCTGAATCAAACCCTGTGTAAGTAATGGGTGCAGTCAATGGTATGCTGTCCTTCATTGTAAGATGATTCGAGTACATAAGTAAAGCCATCTTCCTGCTGTTGTAGAGCCTGGCTGAGAGAGCATTTGGGGCACTCTCTACAGATTTGATGCTCTTTGTAAGGAATGATCTCCTTACCACAGACACGGGTGATGGTAACATGAGGATAGAGTGAATAAGCTGAGTGTTTAAACTGTAGAGCTGTGAGAGACGAAGAAATGGTGACGCTGAAACACGAGGAGTGGCAGCGATCACTTATTTGCAAAAGAGACATTGACAGGGAGAGAAATTCCATACTTTACTCAGGATTGATTGGTTTGATTGATTGCCACGTGTACCTCAGTACAGGGAAACACTTTGTTTTTGAGCAGTGGAGGATGATCATAGTAAGCATGGCCAGACAGATCATAGGGTGGAAATAGACTTGGACAGAGTAAGGCATACAGGTTACACTGAACAGGACATGCACTACACAAGATCAACATGAACAAGATCACCATTAACTGAACTTAGAGAGTCCATTCATCAGTCTAACGTGACTTTCCGAATAGTTTATTTGCCTAAATTAACTCTCGCTCCGTTATTGTGCAGTCGGTGAGTGAACCCTACTGAACCGTCATGTTGCTCACAATCCCCAATAGCAGCCACAATACCTTCCATCTGAAACAGGTAGCCATTCCAACCAGCTTCCGCCCTACATAGAGAACACCAGGCTGTCTTCTTGGAGATGGAAGTTGCCTTCTTGAGACTTTACACAAGACATATGGCTTCCCTCCTCACCACTAGAAAACCATGTTAAAGTCCCACGTGTGTATCATAAACAACGGAGCCAAGAGGAACAACGTGGAACAGTCTGTCTGTGCAGCCTCTGCCCCACTTGTTCATCATGTTAGAGCATCAATTAGGAGACAGTAAGGACTGCCAATGCTGGAGATCAGATTAGAGCATCAATTGCTGGAAAAGCACAGTGAGTCAAGCAGCATCCGAGGACCAGGAGAATCGACGTTTTGGGCATAAGACATTCATCAGGATTCAGCAAATATTACCTCATTCTGCCCCCGTGTAAGTGCATTGAGGTGGGAATGGCCTCCTGCTGTTCCTGTGTAAGTGACTCAGGGGAGTGATTGGCTTCAATCTCGTCTGATTGGACAGGGCCAAGGGCCTGACTGGTTAACCCTGGTTCTGTTTGACAGCTCATTGTACTGACAATGTTGCAGCTTTAAGATGTTATTTTGTCCTGGTTTATTTTATGATAGAGATTGAACGATTGTTCCCAAGCTTGCCAGTTAAGACCACTTGAGTAACAGCTAGGGAGGCCTTCGGTTAATTTTATTTCAGCCTGAATGGGTGTGGCCAACTCTCACAGATTAGGATCTCTGGGTTTTGGTTTCTCAGTAACATCAGAAACTATTGGGGTCTCCACAGAGTTGGAAGCTTCAGTGGATGTCTCCTGGCTGCTACTCTCTCTGAAATTTCTCTTGATACTGTTTTTAATTCTTGGATTGGAGAAATGTTTGTGACAATCTGGGTCTGAATATTCCTTTTTGCCAAGGGCTGTGTTTATGGGATTTCCCTATATTGGAACAGTTCATTAGTAATAGTTCCTAGATCTATTATTCTGTTAACTTGTCCAATAAAATTACGTTATTCTAAATTCCTCTTTCTTTGGTTTCATTTTCTCTTTCATGTTTAAGAAGATGGTGTTTAGCTTCACACTGAGTATTTTGACCAGTCACATTGCATCTGGAACAGACACTTTACATTTCCTTTAAAATAAGAAAACATTAGAATCAAGGCTACCGCCTTCAAATATTTTCGAGGGGCTCTGGTGTGGCCCATCACACTAGACTCCTTCCCTTCCTGAGTAATAGGCTGGAGGCACTGAATGGGCTATCCCTGTTCTTCTCCAATAATGTCAATGGGCTGAATGGCTTCCTCATATTCCTGTGAAACCAGCCTGAGGTATTGAATGAACTCTTGTTTTACTGTGGCAATGTGCAGTGTCAGGCAGTGCTGTTACATGAATGTTACGGACACTTTAACAGCACAAGTCTCAATGGAATCTGAATCCTGCTACACACGGACAAAGACAAGTTCAGGAGCTGACGGGGGACAAAATGTTCTGAACATTGTGGAACCTTCAGTGATCATCCCCACTTCTGATCTTATGGTGGGGAAGGTGAGGGTGGGGAGACATTGATGAAGCAGCTGAAGGTGTTTGTGAAGAGGAAGCTACTCTGAGGATCTCCCACAGAGGTGACCCAGGACTGAGATGATGAACATCTTCCTTTGTGCCATGTTTGACCCCAAACACTGGAGAGGTTACTCTGATTCCCATTAAGTTCAGTTTTGTTAAGCTCCTTTATGTCAACAGAAGTCAACCACTGCCTTGATATCGGGGCCAGTCATTTTTATCTGAACGCTTGACGCAACCTCTTTTGTTCACGTCAATAGGCCATGATGTAGGAGCAGCAAGTGTTTTCTTCAAACAGGTGATATTGAATGTCAGGATCACTCTTCTCAAGAGTGTTCGGGAAGCTAGATGACGGAACGTATTTGAAGAGGAGATAGATGGAAATTGACCTGTCAGAGAGTTGAGGGCGATGAAGAATTGGATAGGAAAGAAGATTTGAGACCAGGAGCAGATCAGTCATGATCTTAAAGAAGGGCAAGGCAGGCTTCGGGAGTGAACAACATGCCCCTGTTTCTGATGTTCTCCGATTCTGTTATTGGAAAGTTAGTGGGTGTTATTTTCATGAATGTTCTGTTATTGAATGTTGCAGACAGGGACGACCAGAGGATTTTGTGAGCCATCCCTGAGTGAGGTATGGGGGCTGTATTCACATTGAATCTGAGTGTACAACATGACCAACAAATAAAGCACAAGTTGCAGAGAGGGGAAGCTCTGTGAAGAGAGATGAGGGGCCTCTTTCATACCAAGCCTGAGTTTTCCAATTACATTTCCCAATTCACTTCAAACCGTGTGG